>NC_066623.1:12561407-12782618 GCF_025201925.1 Gopherus flavomarginatus
ACGTGGGTAAAGAAAAAGACAGCAGAACAATAGAGAAAGAAGCTAAATCCATCACCATGACACTCAGGAGTCTGAACAGACCAGCACAACACTGAAATAAATGGCATAAAATTCTGAACACCCTATACATATGAAGATATAACATGTTAAAGAAAGAAGAGGGAAAAAAAGATCACCTTTGGATGATGAGCACATACTTAGTATTAACAGGATCTTTTTACATTAAGAGCTTAGCTTTATGAGGTTTTATATGATTTGCATTAAAAGTTAAATTCAATAACTAAAGATGGGTCCCCAAAAGCACCATGAGATTGTTATCTACATTATTTGTGTGTGGTGCCCATTAATATACTTTGGAACAAATTAACTGCATTCATAAGCGGGTTCAACTCCATTGACTTCAATGGTGAATTTGGCTATTTATATCTAGTAAAAATGTATTTTTAATTTCAGAAATTATTTAACAGCATCAAAGACAAAATACATAAAATACATCTAAATTATCTCACGACAATTACATATGCTAATCCTTGTCACCATGAGTAAGACCACTATACATCTTGAGGCCGACAGATCTTGCAGAAGAGAAATGAGAAACAAACAATCTGCAGTGTCTTAACACCAGGCTCAACACCTTGTATTCTCCACAGAATATGAAATTACAATATAGCATCTGAAATCTCTTTCAGATCACTTTCAAGACCTTCAGAAACAACCTCTTTACTACTCTTTGAGAGTTCCAAAACTCCTGACAGTCATTGCAATGAACAAATAAGTTTCAGATCCTGAGCTGCAGTGTGTCCGCTTTTCTCCACATTATCAGCACAGAGTGGCCTAAAGCCAGGGTTGCTGGCAATTGGAGGATCATCAAAATGTAGAGATCCTTGATGACACAGAGCTGGCATAGCAACTTCTCTGCCACTGCACAACTTGCAGTTGGTGTAGGCAATATGATCCTGCTGATTCCTGCCTGCTGTACCTGCCTCATGAGGCCTTTGGCAGCCAGCAGAAGTTAGAGCCACCTAAGAACTGCTCTAATTTACATCAGGAAACTGGATTGACACTTAGCAAGCTGGATTGGGAAGCAGAACGGTGGCTTAAAGCCGCTTGTGCATCCCTCTCCCAATTTGTAATGCCCACTCTTTGGGTACAGTTTAGGATTTTTGCCTATGTGTTTTTTATTTTTTTAAGTCAGTCAGGTGTAAGTTTGCAGGGTAATAAATAGATAAAGAAAAACAGAAAGCAAGAATCAGAATTGTAGGACTTGAGGGGAACTAATTAGGTCATCGAGTCCAGTTCACTGTACAGAGGAAGGACTAAGTATTATCTAGACCATCCCTGACAGGTGTTTGTCTAACCTGTTCTTTAAAAACTCCAATGATACAGATTCCACCACCTCCCTAGGTCATTCATTCCAGTGCTTAACTACCCCTGCAGTTAAGTTTTTCCTAATGTTTAACCTAAAATCTCCTTTGCTGCAGTTTAAGCCCATTACTCCTTGTCCTGTCCTCAGTGGATAAAGAGAACAATTTATCACCATCCTCTTTATAACAAGATCTGTTACGTTACAATAATAATTTCCCTCTTCTAGCATGAGTTGTCATAGAAAGATCTGGGGAGAGATGGATCCTATGGTCATTATATAAAAGAATCCTTTTTCCTTCCCATTTTTGTTGCATAATTCTTTCTCTGTCTGAAACTGAGGTACTAGAATTACAGTAGAGGAAAACTTAAATTTGGCAGATTAGAGGATTGTGAGATTTTATTTGCAATCCCAAATACCTATAGTTACCAAAAAGCTAGGTCAAAATAAGATATAAAATAAGAAGAAAGCAGATATTCAATAAGAAATTTCCTCCCCACCACAGTTAGTTCAAGACTATCCTAGCATTGGTTGTTTAATATCATTTTCAGAAATGTCAGTCTTCCTGTATCTGAAGGAATAATCTTTCATTCACACATCAATAAGGGATTTTGTATAAAGTTGTTCATATTCCAATGCATTGAATTTCTTCTGCAGTTTTTCAAAATTCTTTTCATTGACATCTGTTTTCTACCTGTGCAGTTCTATTAGGAAGCGAATCTAATTTGAAGTCAAATACAGCAAACCTTTCCCTCAATCCCTGCATTGCAAGTGTTACAGTTTTCAAAGAAACCGCAGGTGTAAAAGTAGTTTTAGGGAAATCAGAAGCATTGTCAGAGAGCTGAACACCTTTAAGTGCTGTGGCTGTGATTGGAGATCTGTTATATCTCCTTTCGCTTTGTATGGATACTTTAGGCATCACGGTAGATTCTGCTGTAATATACTTTCTCCTTGTAACCCCATTTTTATTTCTCTGTTCCTTTTCTGGAGACATTTAAAACTTTTACAATTAAAATACAATGATGGGGAAACATAGCCCTAAGTGCAGCATTTAAGACGTTTCACTAATAAAGAAAAATTTTGTAGACTCCAAAATGAGCAGTGCTAGGAGGTCGTGTTAATTATAATAAATTAAAATTAAAAATAAGGATTTATTTTATGTGCCAGCAATACCCCTCTGCCGTGTAAATTGGCCAAACCAGACAGTCTCTACACAAAAGAATAAATGGACACAAATCAGACATCAAGAATTTTAACATTCAAAAACCACTAGGAGAGCACTTAAATCTCGCTGGACGCTCAATAACAGACTTAAAAGTGGCTATTCTTCAACAAAAAAACCTTCAAAAACAGACTTCAATGAGAAACTGCAGAACTGGAATTAATTTGCAAACTGGACATCATCAAATTAGGCCTGAATAAAGACTGGGAGTGGCTGGGTCACTACAAAAAATAATTTTCCCTCTGTTAAAGCAGCAAAGAATCCTGTGGCACCTTATAGACTAACAGACGTTTTGGAGCATGAGCTTTCGTGGATGAATACCCACTTCGTCGGTGAATACCCACGAAAGCTCATGCTCCAGAACGTCTGTTAGTCTATAAGGTGCCACAGGATTCTTGGCTGCTTTTACAGATCCAGACTAACACGGCTACCCCTCTGATACTTTCCCTCTGTTGATACTCAGCCCTTCTTGTCAACTCTTGGGAACGGGCCACGTCCACCCTAACTGAATTGGCCTCGTTAGCACTGACCCTCCACTTGGTAAGGTAACTCCCATTTTTTCATGTGCTGTATATTTATACCTGCTTACTGTATTTTTCACTCCATGCATCTGATGAAGTGGGTTATATCCCACAAAAGCTTATGTCCAAATAAATTTGTTAGCGTCTAAAGTGCCACAAGGACTCCTCGTTGTATAAACAATACAGGCATTAAGACTGTCCAAATTCCATATTGTATATGGATTTCCTCTAGATGCTCAGTATATAACTTACGTTAGCCAATTTCATTCTATTTCTCTGGAGGTATGAAGATGTAAAGAAGACATTTCCATTTCAGTGAATAAGTTCCCAAGGGGAAAGTTTATAAAAGTGCAAATGCATAACTTACTGTATGACAGGATAAAGATGTTATCTGTTTTAAAAAAAATACTGTATCCTGAACAACAAAATTGCTAGAACACACATTTTTTCCATAAGTACCATATTTTAGGAGCATTTAATTTAGGTTGGAAGCACCATTAAAAATATATGCATTGTAAATTGCAGCTGTCTAATGTGATATTTATCAGATAATGTCACTTGAATCTTCTCCTGTTGCAATATAAATGCTGAGGCATTTATAGAATGTAAGTGGTGAAGAAGAAACTTTTATTTTCAATGTGAAAAACCATTATCCTGTCCGAAAGTGTCTCTATAGTTACTTTATTTCCATTATAACAAATGTTTGGACATAAATAAAATGAGATAGGCTGGTCCAAGAGTTTAGTTATAACCAGTGGGAGTTGATACTGATCCTTCATTCCCCATATTTAGTCATGTAAATGCATGACCTGACTTTCAAGTACCTTGCAGCTCCCATTGATTTAATTGGGGATTGGATCAGGCCATTAGTGTTCAGCTTTATTTATGTTTATGCGGTGCAATGTGGCGACCCAGCTAACAACTAACATTTAATATTAGAGATTGACAATAAACAAAATGATGGGTCCAAAACCTCCATCCCTTACTCTTCTGAATCCTGAAGAAGTTCTGATCCAGACCTGGTTCCAAACTTGGTATTTCCCATTTAAATCAGTGTTACAGTTACAGACCATGTGTACATCACCATCTGATTTACACTGGATCTTTTTCCTGCACTGCAGTTTCATATTATGCACGTATAATTCCCAGTGATATCAATGAAAGTTTGCTAGTTGGTTCAATGCAGAGCATGCGGGAAATGCTGCCTTATGTATAGGGATCATTTCATTCACCACAGAAATGCAGTCACCCCAATGTGAAATTCAACAGCTGTTTAATAGTGCACAGCAGCACTGCACAATACTTCAGGATAGGGCTAATGAAGAATATGAGCTAATTTCATTTACATAGTGTGAATTTGGAGTAACTCCACTCGCTTTATTTCTATTACTCTGGATTTACAGTGGTATAACTAGGAACAGAATTTGGCTCTGTCAAGGAAAATTGTAAGTGTAACACTTTCAGGATGTGTGACTAAAGGAATTAAATTCTTACACATACTGTCTCACTTGCACTAGTGGTGGTGAACAGAAAAGAACAGGTCCCATTTCTTTGTTTCGGGTTAATCTCCTGAATACATTCTATAGAATATACCCACAATTTAAGATGATTTTCTTAAATCAACACGTATTGTCTTTCCTGTTAAAAACAAAAAAAAAAAAGTTCTGCATAGAATTTAAAAATAAAGTTCTGTTTATGAGATCAGTGTTTAGCACAGTGGCTCTCAAACTTTTTTACTGGTGACCCCTTTCATGTAGCAAGCCTCTGAGTGTGACCCCCTCCCTTATAAATTAAAAACACTTTTTGTATATTTAACACCATTATAAATGCTGGAGGCAAAGCGGGGTTTGGGATGGAGGTTGACAGTTCGCAACCCCGCATGTAATAACCTTGCAACTCTCTGAGGGGTTCTGATCCCCAGTTTGAGAACCCCTGGTTTAGCAGAACATGGTTACATATGGAATGGGAAGAAAAGATGCTTCTAAGAGAGTCTCTTATAGTTGAACTTTGCTTCTACACAATAACATCCATTATTAAATGTACCACTTTGGGGGCTGATCCTGAGAGGTACTGAGCACCTGAAGGCAGAGGTGCTGGGGAGTTAAGAGACCTGAGTTCTATTTCTAGCTCTGCCGCTAACTCAGTGCAACATCTTGGGCAACACTTCACCTCTCTGTCTCGGCTTCTTCATTTGTACTATAGGGATAACAACACCCATCTCTGGAAAATATTTTGAGACCTATCCCATTCCCTCCCACCTCCTGACCTTCCTAGCTCCCTGTCTTACCTTCCTCCTTAATGTCTCATTTTCTCCTGCTGCCTTCTCCTCACAGTATGAGCATGCTGACTCTTCCTCCTCAAAAACACACCCAGGACCTCACCTACCACAACTGCTGTCCCATTTCTCTTTCCCCTTCCTCTCTGAGCTTACTGAATATACTGTCTACAGCTTGAGCTGTCTACAGCTATCCTGTAACTCCATCTTGCATCCCCTCCAGTTGGGCTTCCATCTTCTCCCCTCCACTGCAACGGCTCTCCTCAAGGACAGCCTCTTCATGAACAAATTTCAGGGCCCCATCTCCATCCTCATCCTCCTTGACATCTCTGCTGCTTCTGACAGTCAGTTAATCTCTTTTTGTCAAAGTCTTGCACTCCCTTGGTTTTGATGCTGCTGTCCTCTCTTGGTTCTTCTTCTAGCTCTTTGGTCACGTCTTTAGCATCTCTTTTAGTGCGTACAGCTTCTCCTCCTCCCCTACTCACTCTACCCCCTTTTTTTGGGCAGTCTCATGCATTGACATAGCTTCAACTACATCTTTACACTGATGTCTCATAAATCTGTATATCCATCTTGTCATTCTCGACTCATCTCCCTCCCTCCAAACTCACAGTTCAGTCTGCACCTGCGACAATTCCTCCTGGATGTCATGTCAGCAGCTTAATCTAAACATGACCAAAACTGAACTCCTTATCTTTTCTCCCAAACCTTCCCTCTTCTCCAGACACTCTGTCTCTATTGCAGTGAACATATTACACTATCAAAACCAGCAAAAAGTTGCTATTCTGCTGAATTTCTGTATAGATAGCACAATTGTGGTTATTCTGCTGAATTGGCACCTAGATAGTATGATGATGGTTTACATACATAGACACTCTGCCAGTGGGGTATAGCGTAACCTCAAGAGTTAATATATCTGGGCCAAATTCTAAAGACCTTGCTTAGCTATCACAAACTCCATAAGGTGACAAAACCCTCAGTGAAGGCAAAATGAAATCAATGGGTGCTTGCCTGAGTCAGGCCTGCATGAAAACTATGAGGAATTCTAGCTTGTGCCCCATATTTGTAAAATATCACAGCAGTGGGAAATGGCAAGGGCCTATTAGATCATCAAGTCCATTTCCCTGCCAGGACAGGACAGAGGCCCTGAGAGAGGACACATCAGATATTAAACAAAGACTACTTGTAAGAAATAGACCACAGTAACAGCATTCATGCTGCTCAATTCTGCCATCGAAGGAATGCCCGAAGTAGGGGTACATACATTTTGGAAATCTTGTCATACGATCAGGACCGGTGCTAGGGTTTTGAGCACCCTAGGTGGAGGGCAATTTCGCTGCCCCTGGTCCCGTGGCTCCGGTGGAGGTGCCACAGTGGTGTCTGCGGGAGGTCCACCGGAGCCGCGCGAGCAGCCGACCGTCCGCCCGCAGGCACGACTGCGGCAGCTCCACGGGAGCCGCCTGCCGCCCCCTCCGGACACCCTGGACTGCCGGCTGCCACAGCGGTGCCCTGACCCAGGGTCAGTGCGCCTCCGCGGCAGCCGGCACCCCGGGGTTTCCCTGGGCCAGGGGACCCCCGCCCCTGGGCTACCGGCTGCCGGGGCGGCGCCCTTACCCAAGGGACACCCTGGGCTGCTGGCTGCCGTGGAGGCGCCCTGACCCAAGGGACCCCCTGGGGTGCCGGCTGCCGCGGAGGCACCCTGACCCAAGGGACACCCTGGGGTGCCAGCTGCCGCGGAGGCGCCCTGACCCAAGGGACCCCCTGGGGTGCCGGCTGCCGCGGAGGCGCCCTGACCCAAGGGACACCCTGGACTGCGGGCTGCCGCGGAGGTGCCCTGACCCAGGGGACATCCTGGACTGCGGGCTGCCGCGGAGGCGCCCTGACCCAGGGGACACCCTGGACTGCGGGCTGCCGCAGAGGTGCCCTGACCCAGGGGACACCCTGGACTGCAGGCTGCCACCGGCAGCTCAGACTCCCTCTCTGTCCCAGCAGCAGCGGCTGCTCAACCATTTAAAACAAATTTGGGGGTGCTTTTTGGCACCCTCAAATCTCGGCGCCCTAGGCAACCGCCTAGTCAGCCTAAATGGTTGCACCGGCCCTGCATACAATAGACCGACAACCATCAACGAGGCAATTCTTCCATGTCAGACTTCTAACACATTGGATATGCAGTACATACGTGTTTTATGGAGGTTATAATTTTCAAATCAATTGTACCCGGTAGCTAAAGTTTAATGTTAATGACTTTCTTATTATGGAGAGAAAAAACCTTTCAGACCTAATGACCAGAAAAAAAGAGAGTTTAGCTGTTACTTTGGGAGGTGAGTCCAGGGTCACCATCAGTTTGAGCAGAACTATAGCTATGGTGCCTTTACCATAACAACTCATGGGATCTAAATCTGGTGGCCTAACAATAAGCACTCTATGCTGTCATATGTGAAATCAGGGTTCAGAAGGGACTTTGGGACTCCCCCCTCCTCGGATCACATAAAGCTGAGTTTGTTACAGTTTGTGGGAAGGAGTGGTGGGTTATCCACCCTACTTTAGTGTCATTTGAGTAGCGCTTCCCCTCCCACCTCCATCCATGCACAGAAAGCTAGATTCACCTTCCCAGGCCATACACCCCAGCCTCAGGGCACTGACGGTGGCAGCTGCTAAGCTGTGGGAGGAAGATTTGACTTCACTTTTATCTCTGTAATCAGGAGAAAATAAGATCCCATTAGTTACACATTTCATTTCCAAGAGAAAAAGTGACCTAAAAGAAGGGTTGGGAACCCTGACCAATGTTTATATCATCCAGCACTGTCTCTGCATCTGCCTTGGCGTAAGGTCCCCCGGGGAGGGTTGAGTGCCTGAAGCCAAACTGCTGAGAGGAAAAACAAACAAATACACAAAGGAAACATGGCATGTGATAGTGATGGGTACTTATGCAAATAGACTAACACCAAGACAGAGCAGATAAGCCTCCTAGTCCAGCTGGAGGCTTCTTCATCCTGGGGGAGGAGGGGAAGAAAAAGCCTTATGACAACAATAGAGAACCTAAGGGTACGGGCAAAACCAGCCATGAAGGGCTGCACCAACTGTCTTGCTATATTACAAATTCACTGCAAGCGAACAGGCTGGTATGCTGGACAACCCTGGACAAGAGCAGTACTGGAAAGAACAGAGCTCTATGCTTTTTTCAGTCTGCTGCTTTTGGAAGCATCCTCACCTGCTTGCGTGGGGTTAATACACACTAGGATGCTAGTTACTGATGCGTCCTGTTGGATGGCAAACTTTTGCCATTGCAGATCTCCCCATATCCTGGTTGGTTACAGAAGCTAGCTATTCACACAGTCAGGGTAGAAAAGTTTTTCTGTTTTCTGGGGCTGCAGCAGTGGAGAGTAGAGGCTGCCCCCCACCCACTACTGCTTTGTTATTTCCATAATGCGCATGCTCCCTCTCTCCTCCCCCTCCATGCATACTTGCATTAAGGTCAGGAAAGTTATCCCTCTGTGATGCTGCTGGGGATCCTCAAGGACGCTTTGTATCTGGTCTGGCTGGGCTGCTAATAATCACATATCTATGGGGTTTACAATAATCAAGTCTAAGCAGCAGAAATCCAAACTGGAATAGGTAATAGAGTCAGAATACAAATACACCAGCCAGGGCTGGCCTTATGATCTGCAGAGCCCTTGGCAAAAGTGGGGGGCTCAAGCACCCATGTGCAAGGGTAAAATCAGACTCTCTGGTCATGCCTGCAGAATAGGGGAAGAAGGTCTGGCTGGGTGTTGTTTCCGCTTGTTCTAGTCCTGCTGGAGGAGAGGGAGACCAGGATGGCTTGTGAGTTGCAAAATTTCCTTGGGATGTGGGTCCAGCTTGCTGCCCCAAAGATGAAGGCCAAAGAGTGGTCCCCTGTTTTGTTGTGATTAGGGCCAGGACTGTCACTGTCTAATTAAAAACCTGTTTGAAAAACACCACCTATAAAATACTAAAAGAAATATTAGGAAGGGGGGCTAGCTGGAGAAAATATGACAGATAAATAGTATAGCACCTTATGACTTCAGTTACCCCAGATTCTATTTAACTTGCTAGCTAGCTATGCACCCATCACCACAGAATCTACATCTTACATTAAATGAATTTGCTGCCTCTTGGCTGCATGCACTGAAGGGGCTGTTCTTAGCAATGACACAGTCTGCTGCTGAGGAGAGCAAAGTCTGGCCTCTCTGTTCTATTCCCAACCAGGAAAACACCGTTTGTGACAGCTAAGAATTGAAACAGTTTGGGGATTCTTAGTGACGGTTTCAAAAGCAATCTGGTTTCTCTTCATTTGGAGCTGTTTGCTACAGTGAGGGAGAGATGAGCATGGTGATCCAAAGTAAGAATTGTTAAAGCCTTTAATTCATCACTGGAGCACAACTAGGCCCCTTTCTCTATGCATGAACTAGACTAGAGAACCCCTCCTTTTCATGGTGAGATATCAGCCCTCTATTACTGCTGCAGCTCTTTTCTGGGGGTTCTCCAGTACTGACAGCAAAGAGTAGCACACTTAGGAAGACCCAAATCTCATCCTTCCTAGGGTCTTTCTCAAAGGGTGTAACTGGCAGCGAAGGCCCATTGCAGGCTGCAGGCATGAAGGGAGAAAGCACAAAATCTCCCTGGAAAGACTCCTGCAGGCATCTACCTGACCTATGAAAACTTTCCTAAGTTCAAAGTCAGGTTTGTTTGTCTTCCACCTTGACACATACAGAACATTACACAACATTCAGGAAGTCCCTTTTAGCCTCTCATTTCAGTGTATAAGATTAAGAGCATGGAAAAACAAATAATGCTACTGGATGGTAATAGCTGGCACTAACCAGGCCAATGCTTTGTTTGTACAAGGCTTGCTAATAGGGCATCTCTTATTTCCTCTGGCAGATAGGGGCGGGTTGCAACTTGGGTTGTTTTTAACAGGGAACCAGTTAACCCTTCCTTTGGCAATGAGAGAGCAGACAATACTGGACCCAAGTCTCTCTCTCTCTTAGTTTATTAAGAAATTAACAAGAAAAAAAAAGTGAACCAAGTCATCTCTCTGCTCCTAATTGCAAGACATAAGAATTTACAGCTGGATCATCCCCACTTATGGAGAGACCCACAACGATGGGCAAAGGGCCTAAGGAACTCCCTCCAGAAGATGCACTGTATAGCCATTTGTTCCGTCAGATGGGAGGCATTTTGGAGCACATTCTCTGAACACTGTGGATCCTCACCTTCTTTCTTATGGCCCCTGTGAGGAATGGAAACCCTATAACTATGGAGACAAGAGTGCAAATGGAGGGTTGGCCCCCTGTGTGCTGCCCTACTGGTCCCCTGTCCCTGACAGCACGCTCCTGGGTTGAAGAATAGCACGCTCCATGGTTGAGGAATAGCAGCTGTGGATGGGACAGAATAGAGTTCATGCTACTTCAAGCATTATCTGTGGGATATCTGCAGGGTCAGCATGGGATGATTGTAGAATCATAGACTTTAAGGTCAGAAGGGACCATTATGATCATCTATTCTGACCTCCTGTACAATGCAGGCCACAGAATCTCACCCACCCGTTCCTGTAATAACCCCCTAACCTATGTCTGAGCTATTGAAGTCCTCATGCTGGTTCACTAATCAACTCCCTCCTGGCTTTTGCCTTAAAACTACCAAGTTCTGACCCTAAGGAGCTCCAGCAGACAAGCATCCAAGAAAAAAAGAGAATAATGTCACATGACACAGACCCCAGTAGACAAGATCTACAAGCTCTGTTTGCCTTCTTGTGGAAGGAGACCATTTAGCCTTTTGTCACTTCTTTCTCCAAGGCCACCAGTCAAAGCTTAAATCATCAAGGACAATTTGGATCAGTTCAGACAAATGCTTTCTGCCAATATTGGAAAAACAGGAATTCAGTTTCCAACTGTGCAAGCTCCTTTTAATTCAATACCACACATGTTGAGATTTAACTTGTAGACAGAGCAAAGTTAAAATATAGTGACAAGACGCTGTGAAGTTTGCTAATAGCTAAGAAAAAATCTGAGCTTTGAAATAAAATTGTTAGTATTAGAAGACTTGCAAGTTCAGCTATGGGAAGGACCACAAAATTTGTGTGTATGCTGTATATCTTCTTTTTTATTGACTGCTTTGCAGAGAGTGACATTTCTTGTTGAAGCTGAGAGCTACAGCTTTCTCCACATTTTAGTTCTGATTACAGAGTAGTGGTAATTAAATCCCTGGGGCATTAAGTTACCAGTTTACCCAAACGCCTGGGTTTTAATATTAGGTGATGTGAAAATTAGTGTGATGTTCAGATTCTCACGCAGTAAATAAAGAAGCTGTATTAACTCAGTGTTTTGTTGGTAACCCACTTCCTCAGACTACATCTGAAAGACCTACAAATTTACAGTTTTATATATATTTATTTGCAAATGCTTGTAGTTTTGGTGGAAACCCAGAATACATACAGCACAAGCAGGAGCTCTGTGAGTTTCTACACATTGTCCAATCAATGTATCCTAACCCTGAGCTGGAGGTCCTTCCTGCAGAGGGGTGTTCAATGTCCATACTAGTCCATCCTTGGCCTCACTGTTGATGACAATCATAGCCTCAGTTTAGTGCCACTTGTCATGTTTTTGTAATGTGCATTCCTGTCCACTAGGAATTGGGCCAACACCCCCAACTCCATTCACATTATCATTGAACGGCCATCTGATGGCAATTACTGTTGATCACTACCAACTTGGGCTGGATTCAAATCAGCAACTTGAAGGTGAAAGTCTCCTTAACCCATTACTAATCTCCAGAAAATTTCTCTGTAACTCACAGTTATAATTTGATGGGGATGAGATTAAGACCTGGGATAATCATACAAAGAGGGTTTAAGACTCCAGTTGGGTTGGTGCAGTTTTTTTCTGTGCTATGGTGTTAATTGCTTTTGAAAGATCACTCAGCCTGATAGCAGAACAGTTGCTTGTGCAGAGGATTCGGCTTTATCATTTTCAAAGAACAGATGTTACCACAAAAGCTTTCATTGTTAGCTTTCTGAGGAAGGTGTATCTTCCCTGCCCAGGATCAGCAGCAGGTTGACCACAAAATACTACTAGCACTTGATGTCTCTGCAGAAGCAGATATTGCTCACTCAATTGGCTTCTTACACAAATACAGTATTTCTGGGTTAGGAGTGTGAAAAGTTTTGAATCCAAGGCTGTTTCAGATACCTCTCCTGGTATAAATATGTCACCTCATGAGAGCACACTGAAGCTCAGTGATCTGGCCACTCTCATTATGCAGCAGACAACTCTCTTACAGAACTCTCAGTTGACTTGTAATATTATAACATTGGAGGCTGTATATTTCAATGGACAGGACACTGATCTAAGGTTCCAGGCTCTGCCATTGAGTCATTGTGTGACCTTGGGCAAGTCATTTCACCTCTGTCCCGCAGTTGCATCATCTGTAGAATGGGGATAATAACCATGACTACCAGTGGCACTAAACTGGTAGGTACTTACCATTACAAAACACTGAAATCTAGGCATGAAAAGAATTATACAATTGCCAAGTATTCTTACTAAAACACACTGTCATGTCTAATGGACTTATTTGATCGCACAGGCCTTTTTAGCCCAAATATTGGCCTCAGCTGAAATTGCTCTAACAATGCTTTCGGCTGTCCCAGTGGCAACAGACATTAGTTATTAATCTCACACTTACTGGTGCTAGCCAGAAACTCCATTAACTGATTTGGGAGGAAGAGAACCTCCTTCTCTGAGTTTGTGGGTCTCCAGAAGTATTGACAATGGACAACCTCACTGATTAGAGGACACCAGATTCAAGAGATCATTTGGCCACACAGCTGCCTTCCACAGAACTTGCAGCAGAAGACAGCTCTCCAGTGGGCAGAGCCATTCCCATCCTGCGGTTCTTTATGCATTAACTGTCTGCCAGATTGCCCCAGAGGATCCACATGTGGAAGGCACACTCCACAAACAGATTTTCTGCTGTCCACAGGAATTGGGGACTATTGCAACCACTGTCTTCTTCCCTTCTTTGTCCCCTTGTTGGTTGGAGCTTTGAAGAGTTGAGGGGGCAGGCCTCGGGTGGCGGGGTGTGGAGGGTAATATTTGCAGTGCCTCTCTACAGCACCATTCCCTGAAGAGCTCAGGAATTCCCACATGGAAGTGCATGCAGGAGGTCATACAGCTTGGAACTGAGACTTTGAGATAGAGAAGATAATTGGAGATATACCCATCTCTTAGAGCTGGAAGGGACCTTAAAAGGTCATCAAGTCCAGCCCCCTGCCTTCACTAGCAGGACCAATTTTTGCCCCAGATCCCTAAGTGGCCCCCTCAAGGATTGAGCTCACAACTCTGGGTTTAGCAGGCCAATGCTCAAACCACTGAGCTATCCCTCCCCACATTTGATTCAGGATCCTCTCCAGAGAGAAAGCCACAGCTTGTGTAAATGTGTCTGAGTAGTAAAATGAAATACATTTCTTGGCAGTTTTGGAGAAGATCACAAGGCAACGATGTATTTTTGATGGGAGTCAGTCTTTGCTCTTGGAGGCATATGATGAGTGCAGTAGTAATTTAAACATTCTGACTGAAATCCTGGTCCCACTAAAGTCAATGGGAGTTTTGCCATTCATTTCAATGAAGTCAGGATTTCACCTTCTCTCCATGTTGTACCATACCAAAGCTACAAGGTGCCCTGGTGTAACTGGAGCAGAGTTTCACCCAGTGAGTTTTGGTTTATAAATACAACATGCCTCTACAGCTACATCCCCCATTTCCTCATCATAGCTACACACATCTCTTCTTCACCATCTCCTTGGACTAGAAATAAACCAAAAATCTAAATGGAAAAAAAAAACCCAATAAATTAATCAAGGGAAACAAATTAACTTTGTGCCATTTCTAGATGTAAAGATTTGGAGGAGAGCAAACAGATGATTATCTTTTACAGTTGACAGGACAGATATGAAGAACCGTATCTGAATTCTGAATCTACTCATCATTCTGTATCCTGGGAAGATATTATTAGATTTCGTATTTTGTAAAGAATGGGCAAAGCAGTTTGAAAATAAGAACCAGACTTTCTGCAAAATTCAAGATCAATGGAACCTTTTTCAGTGGTTTGGTAACATTTTACTGCACATCTATTTTTAATTATTATTTTTTTCTGCACACCCCAGCAATTTATGGTTTGAGTGCTGACCAGAATCGGAAGGGATGAAACACTACAAGAAAAACTTTTCTCATAGTATTTCTTTCATAACTGTAGCACTTGAAATCTCAAGATAAAGCTTGTTTGTGTGAGATTTCTGCACACATTTACAGACTGTAAAGGACTGGATCAACTGGAAAGTTTGGGTCCTTGTTTTGACCCTGAATGCCACCCACTTTTGTTAATATTTCATTACACAAGAGAAGGTATGAGAAAAACAATGATAAAAATGAATATTCTTTCATACAAAAGGAATCAGGAAAAAAAAACAGTCAAACAGAAATGTCAAACACAATGGAAAGAAAAGGGAATTGAAAATACCCTAATGTACCCCTTAAAGAATTATAATCTGTGTATGCTGGATTCTCCCTAATCAAACCCACAGACACAGTTCCCCCTCTGAGTCATGGAAAACCACCTTCCTTCCCAGATTGGGATTCGGGGAGCAGAAGCGGCCAGAGAAGTCTCTAAAAGCACAGCTCTCGTAGGGATTGGGAACATGAGCAGCAGAACAAAGATAAGGGATCTCTGTGTGGATGGTCTTTTCCTCTGAGGCATCCCTGAGAACTAAATAGATCATGGAGGATCTATGGATTTAGGAGATAGAATATTGGCCTACTCCAAAGATGTCAAACCCCCACCCCCAAAGAATGAATTCTAGAGGCACTCCTGGTGACTCCCATATACAGAAGAGGAAACTCAGAGATTCACGTTGTAGTTCTTCTGTCACGGGTTGGCATGGTTTGACCCCACAAAGCAGGGGCAGAGAGGCTTGACCCTCTTCACTCCTGCAGATTGTTTGGACACAAGGGGCAGTGTGCCATGGACCCCTGCCTTTGTGTTTCCACTCCACGTGACTCAACAGGTCCTTGCATGAACTGAACTTGGCTAAAACTGAGCTCTTGATCTTTCCCTGCAAATCTTCCTCTTCCCCACTTTTCTCTGTCATGGTGGACAACACTACCATCCTCCCAGTCTCTCAGGCCCATAATCTGGTGCCATCTTTGACTCAGCCTTCTCACTGGATCAACATGTTCAGGACATTTCTAAATCTTGCAACTCTTTCTTACACAACATCCCTAAAATCCAGACTTTCGTCTCTGTATACTGTGGCAAGGCACCTTCTCGGTCTTCCCAGCCTCCACTGCTTTTAGCCCTGGTGAGACAGGCTTGGGTAATGTGGCCCCCTTTGGGACACAGGGGAAGTCTCTTCCTTTTCGCCACCAGTCCTTTTTAGAGTATTTTTCTCCCCTGTGGGAGAGAATACTGCCTCTCCTCGTGGTGAGGCTCACTGTCTTGCTGCTCCTAACCTCCTGGCAGCAGGGCTCCTTCTCTCTCTTCTCTCCTCCCCCGCCTTCCTCCCAGGGGAGGGTTCAAAAAGGTCTCAGGCAGCCCTTAGTTGGGATCAGCTGATCCTAATTAACCTCATGTAGCTCTCTCTCAGCTGATTCTAATTGATACCTTGGTAACCCCTTCTCAGCTGAACCTGATTGACCCGTAGTTACCCCCCAGCTGATAGGGAGGAGGGCCTTTTAACCCTCTGAGACTGATTTCTACCCCTCCCTTGCAGCTGTCTGTCCTGAGTTTATCATAATACACAGCCAGAGCTCTCATCACAACTGGACTACTACAGCATCCTCTTTTCAGGCCTTGACTACTGCAAACCTGCTACCCTCAAGTACCTCACCAGCCCACTCTGAGAGTCCCTCCACTGGTTCTCTCTTCACCTCTGCATCAAACACAAGCTTCTTGTCTTTATCCCCCTTCATAATGTAGTCGCCCTACCTAATTGATCCACTAACGTACCATGCCATCAACCACAGCTTTGCTTCCGCCAGCATTACCAGCCTTTACTGCCCAGCTTCTTCCTTAAACATCTCTCTATTTTCCCCTACACTGCCCCATATGTGGGAAGAACTCCTGATAAAATCCCAGCAGCCACTGCTTTATCCTCCTTTCAATCCTTCCTTAACAGTCTCCTCTGCTGGGATGCCTACAAAACCCAGGATGGAGCATGGTTGGGATGGTGAGCTGTGACTGTCCCTGTTTACGTTCTTTCCTTTTCTTACATTCTACCTCTGCCCTCAATTAAAAAAAACCAAACTACCATCCATGTAACTAACAAAGCTATGTCAATTCTTCACTGCTTGTATATTGTATCCCCATCTCCTACCCCTTGACTTTGTGCGTCTTTAGACGGCAAGCCCTTCCAAGCAGGCAGTGCGCATTTGCACAGTGCCAAACACAGTGGGGGCTTCCAAGTAGGGCCTTTTGGAGCTACCATTATATAAATATTTACTAATAATGATGATGAGTAAAGACTGAAAAGGGATGGTAGGATTGGGCCCAATAACACTTCTCAAAATGTAGCATTTTTTTATTATGAGGATTTTGAAGCACTTTTCACACAGTAAGACAAATTCTTTTCTCAGTTCAGGTCTGAAACCCCACTGGGCTCAAGGGTGTACTCAAACTGGGTAACACATATGTCCCATTAACTAATTAAGCCTCACAACATGCTTGTGAGGTGGAAAAGGAGGAGACAGGGGCCCACAATTGGAATGCAGTCACCACTGGTGCAAAGCACATGGGCTGCTTAACACTGCACAGAAACACTAACAAGAATTAAATATGAGATCACAGGCAATATAAATGGTTGATATTTTGTGGAGAAGTGAGTGACACGTAGATCCCATAGCTCAAAAGTCTTTGTAATCTTGGCTCTAGCCCTCTGTGATAGAAGTTTCTACCAATCTGAAAACTCTGTTTTAATTGATTTAAATCAAACTTTGTTTTCAGAAGAGACTGGTTTTTTAAGTCCTTTATTCTAAAACAAGCCTATAACATGAAAGCTGAAATGTCAGAACTCATTAAGAAAAAAGCATTGTGCATAAAACACCAAAGAAGTGCATCCGCCATGGAAGAGAAAGCAGCAATTTTGCTACAATCCTCTCCAGAAGCCAGAGTGTACAGCAAGTATTCCCCTAAACAGATCACTAGCTGGCAATTTGATCAACCCTGAATTAGAAGCTGGAGTATTAACTTCCCTTGTGGTTGTGAGAAATAAAGGTTTAAAAACCATGATTTTAAATGTGCCCAAGGGTATATTTACAGACTAGCCAGCCAGATTCCACACTGACTTACACACTGTTGCAACTCTGTTGGCTTCAGTGGAGTAGCATGGTATACAAGTGAGCACAGATTTTGGCCCAGTAACTAGCCATTATTTTATTTATATATATATATATATATATATATATATATATATATATATATATATATATATATATATATATATATATATATATTTTTCCCTCTGCCATTCTGACTGAAACTAAATTGATTTATTAATCTGATACTGAATATTGGTGCCAGACCACTACTTAATTCATCAGCTGCCTAAAATGATCTTTAACATGTAATTTCCAAGGCAATTTGACTGATCAGCAATAACATAATTGGTTGCAAATGTCCTTTCTTCTATTTGTTTTAAGTGGCTTTTTCATTAAAGCAATGCAGCCAAGTAAATAAATATGATTTTACTAAGATCTAAGGCAGGCAACAGCTGAGAAATGGATGAGATTTGGGAGGGGGTTGTGTAACACTGCTAAGCCAGCGTTCATTCTCCAGATACTCTCTCTTGCATTGTCCAGTGCCAATGTTTGCTATGAGAGACGCTTCCTCATAGTGAGAGGCTCTCTAAATGCCAATTCTAACTAAAAACCTGGAATCAAATTCTGACCAAAGTCACTGGGGTTATTGTTGGGTCAAATCCCAAATTCCTTACTCAGAATTTAGTCCTGTGGGATGTCCCTACAATGAGTAAAGACTGAGAAAAGCCCTCAGGATTGGACTCATTATTATTATTGGGCAGCATCCAACATCTCACGTCAGGTAACCTAAATGAACTGCCAGATTTTCAAAACAGTGCTGTATGCCCAAAAGCTCTCATTGAGACAACAGTACCTGATGAGTACTTTGGAAAATTGGGGCCACAACTATTAAAAATCATTTCTGTAGCACTGTAAATCTACATCCCCTTATAAACATTGATAAACCATATTATCTTACAATGTATACAAGACAAAAAAGAGATGTCAGAAAGGCAGTTTGTGATGCAAAGCTAAATTGAGGGTGAAAGGTCACTGCGAATCATAGCACAGGACTGCACAGATGTAACTGAGGGCAAACTGTGAGGATCTGAACTGGAGGAAGAAGAAAATAATCTATTTTAACGACAACTATCACATGACATAGTATGCCACTGAATTTTCACATACCCTTTGTGATGTACTACAATACATTCTAACACTGTAGGCAGGATGTATATAAGCCCCTGGTACGTGTTTCGTTATGCTCTTCCATTGCTCATTTTATTTGATTCAGATTCTGTCACACATAATTCTACTGATTCTAGCTCACTGCTGGTCATATTCTAAAATATCTGTAACAGTGATAGACTGGCCAATGAATAGTGGTTATAGAGTGACTTCATAGCAATGAAATATTATTGCAGACCTTTCACTGTGAGTCACCAATATGTATTGTAGGAGCAAAGGTCATTAAAAAAATGTCAAAATAAACAAAGGAGTCGCGTCAGAAAAGAAATAAAAACCCAACCTTTATTTTCAAATCCTTTTGGTAGTTTAGGACTTTTTACTCTTCATACTTTTTAGACTGTGTCAAACACAATCATTGCTTTCCTTCCATGAGCCTCCTGAAAATATCTGAAAGTGTTGCAGTCTAAAGTGAATAAAATTAAAGATTAAACTACTGAACCAACATAGCTTTTAGAGCTACAAGGATACCAGTAGGGTAGCCACAAAAAGTGGCATTTCCTTAACTGATTCTTAAAACCAACTGTAACCCAGATTATTGTTAAATAAGTGGGATTGAAAATGTTTATACCACATTTCTCAGTCTGTTGTGCATCAGTAAGGAAAATGGATTGCAGGCTGCAGCTATGCGAGAATCAGGGATTGCATGTACAGCACAGCTTGCAATGGTAACAGAGTAGGGTTAGTGTACAGAAAGATGGCGGACAACATATAACTATTACATTAATATAGAATAGAAGCCCTTAAGGGTAGGGACAGTGACTTTTTCTATGTTTGGACAGAGTCTAGCTCAGACACTGCTCAGTAAATAATAATAATACAGAGCAGGTTTGTAATTGGCCTGTTTCGATAATATCAGACTGATAAACCTTGCTTTGCATTGCTACATATAAAATCCAGCTGAAGCCACCTTGCTTATAAATGGCAGGACTACAACCTTTACTCAGAATAGCATGTGAGTAATTCCATTGCAGCAAGCAATATTCCTCATATGCGGTAAGCAGAATTGAGTTCAAAATAACAATTCACATGGCTGTAGTATTTTGTGGGAATCAAAAGAAAATGTTCCAAGAGCTGAATTCTAGTTTCAGACAAGTGGCACATATTGGTGCATCTCTTGAATGATCCACTACCAGGCATGTATGTGCAAAATGCAACAGGAGATTCTTTTTAGACACACTGTAATGTGCTATCCCAATCACATGAGATTTAGAATCTGCTCCACAGTGCGCTTGTTTCCATGCCTTTCATTACTTCCATCAGTTAATGAGACTGCTTCTCCTCAAACCTGAATCTCAACTTCACAGGAGTATGAGCCCCCTAAAACTAGGACATTTCTCATGAAAGGAGCATTGAATGAAAAGGCTGCTTTTTATGTGAAAGTAAATCTGACCCAACTAATTGAAGGGGATTTTTTCCTCCCATCAATTGGGCTTCTGAAATTATTCACCTATATCTTTTGCAGGGGGCTTTAGATTTTATTTGCAGCAGTATCAGACGTTATATTGTAATAGATGTAATATTCCTCAGTAGGGAGCTTTCATCAGCTTTCAATGATCTGTCAAGGGCAATGGCTGTTTCTTGGCATTAAAAAGCTTCTGTTAAAAACCCCAAAGGAGCAGCTCTTTTACTAACAATACAACATTAATGCCAATGAATCAAGCTTCAGCAGCATTTGGAAGCCTAATAAAAATCTCCAAATATAAAATAAAATAATAAAATAATATTAATAATAATGTAGTGGTTTTAATGTTAGAAAAGTCATAGATAAAGTATAATGGGCTAATACTTGTAGCTTCATTTCAAAGGACTTTAACATTCTATTCAATGTCTACACTTAGAGCATTAGAAACCAGTCAATACAATAAAAACTCCTGTGGCTGGTAGTCTGATTTTTTTTCTACTTCCATCCTTGCAGCTTCATCTTTCCTGCAGATCTTCTGCCTCCGGCGTGCTGGAAACACCTGAAATGGTGGTTCTCTGCCTTTTCAGCCACCTGTACCAGTTTTCTAGACTAAGACCCCAGCTCTATGAGCCAGTCCCACCATCTTCTATTCAGTTGTTTGCTATCTAGACTACCAGGGAGCCCGAGGTGCTCCAAACCCTCATCATACACCAGCAAGACTAGGGGTTGAAGCAGCCCAAGTTCTATGCCAGGTTAGAATGTGCATAGTTTAATGGAATGCAGGAAGTGGAATGCACTTGGGCCAGAAAAGTTGTCCATCAACAAAGGCCCAATCCTCAAAGGTGCTGGACATTTCTGTGGGAGCTGCTGGGGGACAAATATTTAATAATGAGCTCTTCAAGCTAGCAGACAAAGATATATCAAGATTCATGGGCTGGAAGTTGAAGCTAGACAAGTTCAGACTGGAAATAAGGTGTAGATTTTTTACAGTGAACGTAATTAACCATTTACCAAGGGTTGTATAGATTCTTCATCACTGGCAAATTTTAAATAAAGATTGGATTTCTTTTAAAAGATATGCTGGGGAGATTTGCACTGTTGTTGCCTGTGCTGTGTCTGTTCTTTGGACAGATGGGGACTTGGTCTCCAGAGCTCTTTTCAGTCTGGCACTTAAGTGAACACTGTGACACTTCCCAGGGGCACTCAGGATTGGAAGACACCTCACTACCACCTGCCCTTAGTGTAACAGAGTCTTGTCTATTCCTGCTGTGGATCAGATCCCTGAAACCACCTGCCTCTGGCAGCACAAGCACTGCCTTCTAGGCCTCCGCAAGCCTCATTCTCTCTGTACGGGATCGTGACAGGCAAACAGCAACCCCCAAATCTTCCAAGTGATCCTCTGGGGTGCTCAGCCCCTGTTCCAGTGAACATTCCCAGAACTCTTAGATCTGCTATTCCCAAAAGAATACTGTACTACTCACCAGCTACTCAGGATCGCCACTTTGCTTAACACACACACACACACACACACACACACACACACACACACACACACACACACACACACACACACACACACACACACACACACACACACACACACACACAGTGAAAACAAGAATAAGTTTACTATCCAACAGAGATTCAAGTGATATTGAAGAATATTGGAAAGAAATGGCTACATATACAACGAAATTATAGCATGCTTTCTAAAACCTAAACTTAACTAACGAGACAATCCCCTCTCTCCCACTAGATAGCTTACCCCAAGTTCTTTCCCCAGCATTTACAACCAGTTTGGTTGAGACCCCTTCTCATAAGATCAAACCCATTGGCAGCTTGTCCTCACAGACTGAAGGAATATCTGGGAGTTCATCTGTACGTTCTGAAGTTCATTCTCTTACCCCTAAACAGGATAGCGCCTGCTGTTTTCTGTTTTTCCCTCCAGCCCCCACAATCTATTGATTAGCCTTTTCCTCAGACTGTAAACAGATGTCCACTGTGAGTGATACAATATTCAGTTTGCATATGACCAGCCAGAGTGAGATACGCATCTCTTCCCCACACCTGCCAGGAATATGTGCATTACCTGTTGGTAACCTGTTTTAACTCAGACCTAGAGAACATACTTCTCAATTTATATACATAGCTTCTCACATATTTTCCATACAAACATCTCCCAATGATTATCATGACCAGTGTGACTCAGGCTTTCGTTAGAGACTTTACATGACTTTTTCAGTGAACGCAGGGAATCTCTGTACCCCTGTGCCCTCTGCCAGTTGGTATCAAGAGCGCCTTGGGTCACAAGTAGTAAAAATATGGACAGTAAAAATGTTATATTTTAAAATGAGAGCATCAGTGGGAGCCTGAGTCTGAGCCCAGTTTAGGTCATTTTGGAAATATCGGAGGTAGATGATTAACAGTTTTTACTCTGTGGCTTCTTACTTTGTACCATGCTTTTCCTGGGCCTGATTCTCATTTACATTAAAGCTACTTTAAGGGCCCTTCACACTGCCAGAGAGGGGCAAAGAGGCAGAGGTGAGTGAGAATCAGGCTCCCTCTTCCTGGAACAATCACTCACCTGGCATGGCTCTCATTCCACCTGCACTGGGAGGATGCTTAGCTGCCCGCAGAGCACCTTCCTGAGATTTCTCCCTTCTTCCTGAGATTTAGGGAGGCCTCTCTGCAAGGTCCAGAATATGCATGTGTGGACAGGGCAAAGAGAGGTGATCCTGAGGGGGTGGGGAGGAAGAGAAGTACACACATCATCCCCTAGCCTGGTGCTGCACTGGTGAACCTCCCTTCCCATCTAGGGTAAGGAGTCCAGGGGCAGCTGAAGTTGGAGACTCCCTGCCAACCTGGCTCCAATGCCAGGGAGACAAAGGGAAGGGGCTGGAGGCCAGAAGCCAGAGCAGAAGGACAGGACCTTCCCAAAGCTGGATCTGTGCATCTGGAGGATCCCCGAGGTCCATAGAGATCTCAGGGAATCAGCTGCTTTTGGGGGTCTGAACCCCTTTTTCTTCCAGGGCATCCCCTCATCCCGACTGGAATAACTCAGAGAAAACTCAGTGAGGAGAACCTTGTGGAGAGAGGGGGCAATCAGGACTACTTTACTATTAATTATTATTATTATCACCACCCCAGTCCTACCAACTATGTGAAGAGGTGAGTCTAGGGCAGAAAAGGGGGAAGCCATCGGCCCCAAAGTACGCTGGAAAGAAGGTGCTAACCCTGACCTTGTCAAACAATATTTGTTTTTGCTGAGAAATGTCCTCTCTCTAATGCAGCTGTTTTTCTGGGGAAATGGAATGAAAGCCGTCTTGCTAGGTACTCGTGCAGGTTAAAATGTATTGAGTGAATGCATTGATTTTCAAAGCCCCCGTCGCTGTAGCAGCTTTATCAAAATCTGGATCAAAAGCATTTATTGAGCCCTAAGTGTGAGATAGTCAGAGGGCCTAAATGAATTGTGCCGCTGTACAGTTTATTGTGGAAGAGGCTGCCTTACTGCCTGGTGTGGAGTTTTACATGCTCTGTCAATCAGTTAAGCTAGAGGGCAGAGTGTAGCTAGAGAGCAGAGCAGGGGTCCCTGTACTAGTGCAAGTATGTTAGAGATGCTCTCACTTACACCAGGGTGAGTCCAGAAGAACACTGCTTATTCCAGATTTACACCAGTGTATGTGATAGCAGAACCTGGTCCAAGGTTTAATTTTAGCAAAAGGCAGCTCTGTGCTACCTGCTTTGCCCTCCTGTTGGGGTAGGCAGTGTCTACACTGAAATGTTACTGTGAGGCAGCTGTAGCACTGCAGCTGTGCCACTAGTAGGGTGACCAGACAGCAAGTGTGAAAAATCGGGATGGGGATGGGGGGTAATAGGAGCCTATATAAGAAAAAGACCCAAAAATCGGGACTGTTCCTATAAAATTGGGACATCTGGTCACCCTAGCCACTAGCGTTTCAGTGTAGACAAGTCCTCAGTCTCTCCTCTCAGATACATTGCCGCAGCCCTATGCATGTACAAAGTGGATGTGAAATTATATCGGATCAGAAGGGTACCTTGCACACTCACAGTGCCCAGCAGTGAAGAATTAGAACATAAGAATGGCCATCTGGGTCAGACCAAAGGTCCACCTAGCCCAGTATCCTCTCTTCTGACAGCGGCCAATGCCACATGCCCCAGAGGGAATGAACAGAGCAGGGACCTGGTGAAATACGGAGGGCCTTGGTCCTCCTACCCTGGCTGCCACCCACCCCTGGGTGGTGGCCCACTCTCCTCTGGCCCGTAGACCCTGCAGCCTCACCAAGGAGGGCAGCCTTATTGACTCTGGCAATTAGACCATACTGCTCTGAGGCTAAGGGTAGTTATTTGGACTCAGCCACAAGCCTATAACACTCCTTCCCAAAGGGTGACTGAGTATACTTGCCCTGTGACAGTTCCCTTAATTTTTTTAAGACTGGGTTATAACATTGTTCCTCACTGGTCTTCTCTGTGCCATCTGTTATTTATAGCCAGTAAAACTGAAATTATTTTCAGTGAAATATCATAGATTTTGTGCACTTTTGAAAAATCAGTATAAACTAATTTACACTGAACATTAGGACCACATTTTTAAAGGTATTTAGATGTCTAAAGATGAAGATAGACACCTAGTGAGATCTTCAAAAGCGCTATTGAAATCAATGGACATTAGACATCTAGGAGCTTCTGAAAATCCTACTAGGCACCTATCTGCATCTCAGAGTGCTTAAATACCTTTACAAATCTGGCCCTTAGTTACGTGTAATTTGCCTGAGATGCTCCATGGGAAAATTATTAAGCATAAATCAAATTTACTTTTTCATTACTAAAATTCTTGTTACAGTAACATACCATATAGACTCAGACTTTAAGGCTAGAAGGGACCATCATGATCATCTAGTCTGACCTGCACAGAACCTCATCCACCCACTCTTGTAGTAGACCCATAATCTCTGGCTGAGTTATTGAACTCCTCAAATCTTCATTTAAAGGCATCATGTTACAGAGAATCCACCTTTTACTCTTGTTCAAACCAGCAAGTGACCTGTGCCGCATGCTGCAGAGGAAGGTGAAACCTCCCCAGGGTCTCTGCCAATCTGACCTGGGGGAAAATTCCATCCAAACCCCAACATGGCAATCACTTCGATCCTGAACATGTGGGTGAGACCCATCTCTGCTTTAACTCTGCATCTTTCCATAATAATTATACCTAAAGTTATTCTTAGCAGTTTTTATTGTTTTTTAAAATCAGAAGTTACTCTGTAACCAAAATTGCTATATAGAAATGATTGCTGGAGAACAACCTTAGTGGTCAGGCCGTTGGCCTGTTGGTGGGCTATACTGCTTGGTTCTATTTCCCAATTCTTCTGCTTACCTGCTTTGTGATATTAAGTAAATCACATAACCTCTGTATTTTATTCTGATTTC
The DNA here is from genome assembly GCF_025201925.1 of Gopherus flavomarginatus. Classification (NCBI taxonomy): domain Eukaryota; kingdom Metazoa; phylum Chordata; order Testudines; family Testudinidae; genus Gopherus; species Gopherus flavomarginatus. The sequence goes on from NC_066623.1 coordinate 12,587,192, forward strand.
ATTTACACCAGTTTAATCCAGTGATTTGAATGGAGTTATTTTTTATTGATACCGAGGGAAGTAAGATCAGAATTATAGACTCATAGACTTTAAGGTCGGAAAGGACCATTATGATCTTCTAGACTGACCTCCTGCACAACGCAGGCCATAGAATCTCACCCGCCCACTCCTGTAACAAACCCCTGACCTACGTCTGAGCTATTAAAGTCCTCAACTTGTGGTTTAAAGACTTTACGGTGCAGAGAATCCTCCAGCAAGTGACCCGGGCCTCACACTGCAGAGGAAGGCGAAAAACCCCCAGGGCCTCTGCCAATCTGCCCTGGAGGAAAATTCCTTCACAGCCCCAAATATGGCGATCAGCTAAACCCTGAGTATCTGGGCAAGACTCACCAGCCAGACATCCAGGAAAGAATTCTCTGTAGTAACTCAGATCCCACCCTATCTAGTGTCCCATCACAGGCAATTGGGCATATTTATCGTTAATAGTCAAAGATCAATTAATTGCCAAAATTAGGCTATCCCATCATACCATCCCTCCCATAAATGTATCAAGCCTAGTCTTGAAGTCAGATACGTCTTTTGCCTCCATTGCTCCCATTGGAAGGCTATCCCAGAACTTCACTCCTCTGATGGTTAGAAACCTTAGTCTAAACTTCCTAGTGTCCAGTTTATATTCATTTGTTCTTGTGTCCACATTGGTACTGAGCTTAAATAATTCCTCTTCCTCCCTGGTATTTACCCCTCTGAAATATTTATAGAGTGCAATCATATCTCCCCCCAGCCTTCTTTTGGTAAGGCTAAACAAGCCAAGTTCTTTGAGTTTCCTCTCATAAGGTAGGTTTTCCATTCCTCGGATCATCCTCGTAGTCCTTCTCTGTACCTGTTCCAGTTTGAATTCATCCTTTTTAAACATGGGAGACCAGAACTGCACCCAATATTCCAGATGAGGTCTCAACAGTGCCTTGTATAACGGTACTAATACCTCCTTATCTCTACTGGAAATACCTCGCTTGATGCATCCCAAAACCGCATTCGCTTTTTTCACAGCCATATCACATTGGCAGCTCATAGTCATCCTGTGATCAACCCATACTCAGAGGTCCTTCTCCTCCTCTGTTGCTTCCAACTGATGTGTCCCCAATGTATATATAAAATTCTTATTATTAATCCCTAAGTGCATGACCTTGCACTTTTCACTATTAAATTTCATCCTATTACTATTACTCCAGTTTACAAGGTCATCCAGATCTTCCCATAGGATATCCCAGTTCCTCTCTGTATTGGCAATATCTCCTAGCTTCATGTCATCCGCAAACTTTATTAGCACATTCCCACGTTTTGTGCCAAAGTCAGTAATAAAAAGATTAAATAAGATTGGTCCCAAAACCGATCCCTGAGGAACACTAGTAACCTCCTTCCAGCCTGACAATTCACGTTTCAGTATGACCCATTGTAGTCTCCCTTTTAACCAGTTACTTATCCACCTTTCAATTTTCATATTGATCCCCATCTTTTCCAATTTAGCTAATAATTCCCCATGTGGAACCGTATCAAATGCCTTAGTGAAATCGAGGTAAATTAGATCCACTGCATTTTCTTTGTCTAAAAAATCTGTTACCTTCTCAAAGAAGGAGACCAGGTTGGTTTGGCATGATCTACCTTTTGTAAAACCAAGTTGTATTTTGTCCCAATTACCATTGTCCTCAATGTCCTTGTCATAAACAGATAGCTAAGGGTTAATGTCTCTTTCACCTGTAAAGGGTTAACAAACAGTGACCTGCAACACCTGACCAGAGGACCAATCAGGAGACAAAATACTTTCAAATCTCAGTGGAGGGAAGCCTTTGTTTGTGTTTTTTGGGTTTTGCTTTGTTCTCTCTGGGCTCTGAGAGTGACCACACGTACCTACAGGCTCTCTAATCTTCTATTCCAATTTTGTAAGTATGAAGGTAGAAAAGCGGTATAGTCTTTTTATTTGTTTTCCTTTATGTGTAAATGTGTATTTGGCTGGAAGTATTTTAAATTGTATTTTTATTGGAGGAGGCTGTTTCTCCAATTTCTTAAGCTGACAGACCCTGTAACTTTTTACCATCTAAATTGCAGAGATAGACCTTTTACTTTTTTCTTTTTATTAAAAGTTTTGCTTTTAAGACCTGTCTGATTTTTTTTCCCCTTGTTGAGGCTCAAGGGAATTGAGTCTGTACTTAACAGGGAAGGAGAAGGGAGGGGTATGGTGGAATCCCTTTGTTTTAGATTCACGGAGCGTGAATCTGTCTCTCTCTCCAGGAGACCTAATTTCTCTGTGTTGTGATTCAAGGGGTTTGAATCACAGTAATCTTCCAGGGTAACCCAGGGAGGGGAAGGCTGACAAAGGCAACGGTGAGGAAAGGGGTTTACTTTCCTTGTGTTAAGATCCAGGGGGTCTGGGTTTTGGGGGTCCCCAGGGAAGGTTTTGGGGGGACCAGAGTGTATCAGGCACTCGAATTCCTGATTGGTGGCAGCTTATCAGATCTAAGCAGGTAATTAAGCTTAGGGGAATTCATGCTAGTACCCCAACTTCTGGACTCTAAGGTTCAGATTGGGGAAAGATACTATGACAGTCCTTAATTACTTTCTCCTTCAAGAAGTTTTCCAAGACCTTGCACACTACAGATGTCAAACTAACAGGCCGGATCACCTTTTTTCCCTTTTTTAAAAATAAGAACTATGCTAGCAATTCTCCAGTCATACAGTACAACCCCTGAGTTTACAGATTCATTAAAAAATCTTGCTAATGGGCTTGCAATTTCATGTGCCAGTTCCTTTAATATTCTTGGATGAAGATTATCTGGGCCCCCCAATTTAGTCCCACTAAGCTGTTCGAGTTTGGCTTCTACCTCAGATGTGGTAATATCCACCTCCATATCCTCATTTCCATTTGTCATCCTACCATTATCCCTAACCTAAGCTCCTCGTTAGCCTCATTAAAGACTGAGGCAAAGTATTTGTTTAGATATTGGGCCATGCCTAAATTATCCTTAACCTCCACTTCATCCTCAGTGTCTAGCGGTCTCACTTCTTCTTTCTTTGTTTTCTTCTTATTTATATGGCTATAGAACTTTTTACTGTTGATTTTAATTCCCTTTGCAAGGTCCAACTCTACATGGCTTCTGGCCTTTCTCACTTTATCCCTACATGTTCTGACCTCAATAAGGTAGCCTTCCTTGCTGATCCCTCTCATCTTCCATTCCTTGTAGGCTTTCTGCTTTTTCTTAATCACCTCTCTGAGATGCTTGCTCATCCAGCTTGATCTACAACTTCTGCCTATGAGTTTTTTTCCCTTTCTTGGAATGCAGGCTTCTGATAGTTTCTGCAACCTTGACTTGAAGTAATCCAGGCCTCCTTCGCCTTTAGATCCACAAGTTCTTCAGTTCAATCCGCTTCCCTAACTAATTTCCTTAATTTTTTTAAGTTAGCCCTTTTGAAATCAAATACCCTAGTCACAGATCTATTTTTGTTTATTCTTCCATTTAGTTTGAACTGAATTAACTCATGATCACTCGAACCAAGGTTGTCCCCTACGACCATTTCTTCTATGAGGTCCACACTACTCACCAAAATCAAATCTAAAATGGCATCCCCTCTTGTTGGTTCAGCAACATCCAGGAAAATCTGAGCCCTATTATTACTACTAGCACTTGCCCTCAGTGTATATCTGAGAAGTTAAAGTCTCCCATGATCACACAATTCTCATTAATATTTACTTCAAAATATTAAAGAGGTCTCTATCCATATCCAAATAGGATCCCAGGGTTTTTTTGCACACTCCAATCATTATCCCAGGGGAGGCTCTAGTAGCTTTCTTTCCCAATCAGATCCCTTGTGTCTCAGTTCCCCTATCTGTAATATGGGGATAATAATACTTTCTTGCCAATCTTCCAGGGATGTTGTAAAGATCAATTTGCGCTTGAAGACTCTGAAAACGTAAAGCATTGTATGAGTGCTAGGCATTAGTATTCTCATTCAACAACTGAATGAAGGCCTTTCCTGTCAAATCATATCTACTCTCCAGTCCCCCAGCTGAAATATTTTGATTCCTCATCTGGTATTTTGTCTACAACTATGGCACTTTCCAGTTTTTGGCATCTATTCCAATTCTCATTTCTTTATTTAGCTATCATCAGTCCTTCTAGGAACATGTCCTGCCTTTTCCCATTTATTTTGTTTGCTGTGATCAAATTGTGATGACACAAAAGGCACACATACATAATCTAGACCCATTTTGTGCATATATAACTTTTGGTGTGTAGTCACCCACATGGGCAATCTAGAAGCACAAGCCCCATTTCTGTACAGAAAGTGTAAATGGCATTTTGTCAGTGCAAATTCTATCCCTTGTACGTAAAAAAATGTGCGCCCAAGTGATTTCCCATACAAAGCTGCATGCATACAAGTACAGATTGGCCCAAAACGTAGAATCATGATTCCATGACATAATTCCTCTCATTGCCTCTATTTTACATATTGTATTCACTGGGTATTTTCCTAGCTATGCTGCTTTTCTTTGAGGTATCATGTATATGAACCATTCATAAGGTGCATTATAAACCTCCATCTTTAATTTAGATTATGTCTACACTGAAATCCAATGTGTTATGAATCTTGGGTAGACGTGCCTGCGCTAGTTTTAGGCATGCTAGCATGGCTAAAAATAGCAGCTTAAATCTGGTAGCATGGGCTTCAGCACAGGCTGTACAAGCCTGCCCAGAACCTAGATACCTACTCACATTATTGAAGTCCTTGATGCCACATCTTCACATAACCTTAGACTAACCAAAACATAATTTCTGTTAACGTGGATAATGTGTTCAAATGAAGAATGATAATGTAATTAGTGTACTGGAATTATGAGGCAAATTCAAAATTGGTAAGAGGAAATAGTTTTTTCACACGTTGTTATTAGAATGTAGAACTCACTGCTACAAGATATCATTGAAGCCCTGAACTTAGTATGATTGAAAGAGAATTAGACATTTATACAGATAAATAGAATATCTAGAACTATCCCCTGGAAGGGATATAAAATTTCATGTTCAGGTTTAAGGCCAATCTCTAACTACTTTGGAGTAGCGTGAGACCTTCATGGGGGACACATTATTGTGCAGCTGTCTATCGCGGATTTCTTGAATCTTCCTTTGAAGCATCTGAGGCTGGCCACTATCAGAGACAGTTACTGGACTAGATAGACCATGAGCCTGATCCAATCTCGCAGTTCCTGTTTACTACACAGAGGCAAATCTTTCAACCTCTTAGGTGTGTTTTGGGACCCACACTCTTTCATATGACCTGATTCCAAAGAGACATTTATTTACACAGTACTCAGAAGGGACCAAAGCTCCAGATCAAAACATTTCTAAACTTTGAGGAAATCTGATCTTGATCCAAACTACAAGGCTGGCCCCATAATGGACTGAATGAAAAGCCTGGACCTGAACAACCTCACACTTTGGAAAAGTTTGGTTCCAGATTTGGATCTAAACTTTGCAATTTGAGGCCATTAATGATGGCTCAGTGCAGTTGGTAACACTCTCACTTTTGGGCAAAATGCAAAGCTGTGGGAAACTCAGTGGTATCAGTTAAATGGGGCTTGTGCAGACCTTTTTGGAGATTCTGAGCAGAGGGGTTTGCAGGCCCAGAATTTCACTTTGAGTTTCAGCTTCAAATTAACCCCCTCAAATCAAAGCTAAACGCAGATGAATCCCTCAAATGTTTTTGCTTTCAACATGTATTATTAAAGGTCACAGTGCTCTAATCCCAAGGTCATATGTTCAAGTCTCACCCTGTACCTACTGCTGACACCACAGTGCAGTATTGGAAGGTGCAGCACTGTTTGAAGTGCCATCCTTCTGATGAAACATTCACTTATGAACATCTCTGGCATCTGCCCCAGGTAGATGTTAAAAAGTCAATGGCACTTACAAAAAAGACTGGCTAAAACCCTAGTGTTCTGGCTAATATCCCACTCAAAGGGGGCTACGTGAGAGCCACTTTCAAGCATGTAGGGGCTGCTACATCAGTCCATTCCAGAAGGACCCTCTCCCATAATTGTCTAACCCATCACTTTTTCAGACACCTTGAGATATCCTGAGCATGAAGGGATCTACGTAGAATGAAATTCTGTTCTATTTACATACATTTTTAAACTCTCAGCTTTCGCTTGTTTCCTTTTATTTAATCAAAGAGCTGAACTTCTTTTTGGTGACATAATTTGTCAGCAGGTTCAGTTTATACCAAAAAATGTTGATCAAAGGACAAGCAGTAACTGTTTGATATGCTGTGTGATAGCAAACGAAACAGGCATTATAGCTTTGCATCAGCAGCTATGCATATAAAGCTTTTATTGGCATTTCCATTGCAACCCATTATTCCACCCAAGATAAATGGTTCGATGGCAGAAAACAGATTTTTCCCAGACACATTACATTCAATAGCTCCCTGCCCAGGTTATGATACAGAGAATTGTTGCTCAGAGTTCAAGATAGGGCCAAAGACAGAACACTGGATTTATAGCTGATCTTACCTAAAGTTTGGAGTGTGATACACATGGCTATGTAACTGAAACAATGTTATAATTTTAGTTTATGTGTATTACCCCCTTTAAACCAGATGTCTCTGTACCAGGCTCCTGGGAGGGCAGTGTGCTTGGAGGCAATTTTAGATGGGGGGTCTTCTAGTGTGTGAGACACACACTTTGCTTTGTATATGATGGAGATTTTACATTTGTTCTTTCTGCTTAAATTGAAAAGCACATTTTTTCACTTTGCAAATAAAATGAGGTGGTTGGTGCTGGCTCAGTATGACATTGCAGGGTGCAATCTAGACCAGTGAGGGGCTACATGTCACCCCTGCACTACAAACTTGAGTACTCATGGTGCCTTGCTGCTGTAGCTCCCTCCTGGGCCACTCACAGACAGCCTTCCAGCCTGCAGGTAACACCCTGCACGTCTGTGTACAGCTGCAGTCTGCTAGCCACACCCTAGTCATGCTCTGGCTTCCACCAGCCTTGGTTACCACTTGCAGGGTGACCCTAACGCACTCCTAGTCCCAGATTTCCCCCAAAATGTGTTCTGGACAGTCCAGATATAATAGGTCTGTTGCCCCTTACAGGGATCAATATACAACAGTCTGCTACCCTAAATGGGGTTACCCACACATTTCACAACATTGGATTAGTTTTGATTAAAGAATAAAACAAGTTTGTTTAATTACAAGGAGAGAGACTTTAAGTGAGCACAAATATAAGGCATTAAAGTCAGAAATGGTTAAAAGAGAAATAAAGATAAAACACTTTCTAGTAACTAAAACTTAACAAACTAGACTTGCTTTAAGGTGAAGTCCCTTACCACATGTTCCCAATAACATTGCTGATAAAATTTTCAGGCCAGGATCTGCTCCCAAAGTTAAACAGGCTAGTTTCTTTTGGCTTCTAAGGAGGTAAGTTTCAGCTACAACATTTGGATCCAAATTTCAACCCCCATCCCCAAAGTGTGCAGGTGCTTGCAACTAGCTTTTGTTTCCGCTGGTCTCCAGTAAAATCAGGATGAAACACCTGCAAAGATTCTTTAACAGAAAAACATCCCTCACAACAGCCTTTGCACATTTAAAGTACGATTAATGATTATTATTACTTTACAGCATTTAAAAGTGTGTTAAACCTTTCTCAGAAGTCACAGAAAGACACTGTTCCTACCCCAAACCTAAATTTTATATGGGATGAAATGAGTGTGACTAACAGTAGGAAGAGGATGGAGCGAGGAAAGAGGGGGGTTATAGCAATATGACCTTGTGGTTAGTCAGTTTAGGAACATGCACAGGAGATGGTACAGTTACAAAATGTAAGAAGGATAAAAAAATAAAGGATTTAAGATAGTGAATAACACTGATTGCTATTTTTATTAATTATTATTATTATTATTAATGGAGTTCCTAGACACTCTAATCATGGACCAGGAGAGCTAGGTGCTGTATAGACACAGAGCGAAAATACAGCCACTGCCCCAGAGAGCTACAATAAGCTTATATATTCACCAAATGCAAATTTCAAAGTGTACAACAAACCTGTAGGAGCTACCACAATAGAGACATTAAAATAAATAAAATAGCAATTGCAACAACAGGATTTTATACTCACCTAAACAATCTGTAATCCGCCTTGTATTGGCTAGTAACATAACTGCATCCAGATGAGGAACGAAGCCGAAACAACAGCCAACTTTGGTCTATTTTTAAAAAACTTTTCCTCTTGAATCTAAGAAAATGCATCACCACACTGAAGGCTGTCAAATAGTACAGCCACCCAACAGTGACTAAGCCAGTGCAACCAATGGCAACTGTACATATGATGTGAGCACGTGCAGGTCGTCCTGTGCCTTCCTAGACTCTGTCAGCCCAATCTTTTCTAAGTAGGAACAGGATTGAATTGTGCAAGCAATGCATTCTCCTCTCAAAGGGAAGGATCCTTATACTTTGGCCAGCTCACAAAAGGTTGCAGAGAGGCAGAGGGAAGGGATGGGCAGTGAGCATAGGCACACACCCGTGAGTTACAACACAGCTGAAGGGGCTAATTTTAAGCTTTTCAGCCTTGACAAATGTCCCTTTTAAACAAATACTTGACAAGACAAAGGTTCTGTAGCTTCAATGAAATACAGGAAGATTTGGTAATGTTCTCACTACCCAGGTGCCTTAATCAAGAGTCAGCTAATTTTCCCAAATGCCTTCAGCTAGAGGGCGGTATATAAGCTTCCCCAATGCAGCCACTGCAGTGCCCTGATCCAAGGTTTTGGTTCAGCCCGTTATAAAACGGTTTGAGCTGGCCTGGAATTGAATGTTTGCCAAGGAGGAGAAGTTTAGGGAGAGTTAAATGTATTTGTCTGGCAAAACTGAACTGGAGAAACCACTGTCAGCCCTTCGAAAGTCATAGACAGAATAAACATGAATAGCATAGCCTCTAAATGACATTCCTTTTAATGAGGATTATATGTTCCATGAAGAAGGCAAACAAATCCAGTGATTGCTACTTGGGCTTTAGCCCCCTCCTTCATGCATGAATATTTATGGCTGCCTTTAACATTGGGCAGGAGTTATCCATATTCCACAAACAGTTGCATAGCTGTTAAATCTCTTTAAAGTCTAAATCAGGAGACCTCTGTTTAGGGAGAAATTGTCCTCCACCATCCCGAGGGCTGTCTTTTGAAACTGATTCTCTCTCTCTACTCATGCAGAACTTCTGTCTACATTAAGATGCACACACTGTATTCAGAAATTTGTAGAAAGGAAAGAATGATTCAAAGGATGACATGTTGAGTCTTTCATTTCTGGTCTACACTACTGCAGTAAATCGATCTAACTTACGCAACTTCAGTTACGTGAATAATGTTACTGAAGTCAACGTAGTTAGATCCACTTACCACGGTGGCTACACTGTGCTGTGTCGACGGGAGAGTGTCTCCCTCTCTTTCCCAAAAGTACCCAGTCCCTGCAAAAGATCCATGTTTATTAAAGCCTTGAATCCCTGTTATGACTCATCTCACAAAGCTCCCCTTTAAAGCAAATGAACTTAAGACTTAAAAATTCTTCTATCTAGTAAGACAAAAAGGTTTCCTTACTTTAAGCAGGAACAAAATGTATGAATGAGAGTACACATACTGTACTGTAAATTATAATCAATTCTGCCTGATCAGGATTAGCAATGTATGGCAAGGCTCTGCCTCCAGTCTCCTAGACAAACTATAAATAACATCCTACAGTCAAGGTATTTGTGAAAGAAATACAGTTATATTACCATCATGACACTAAGCCCCTTCTTTGCTTGTAGATCAAAGACAGTATCACTGTCTTCAAAGGCTGGTGGAAGATGCCTTTAGTAAGGAAATCCACACACATCCCCATGCCCAAACATATGTCAAAGGGAGAGTGTTTCAACTTGTTACCTAAATGACTTGAAACAAATCAGATGTGAAACCATATGGGCCTGCGGCTTTTCGAGACTGTAAACTTTTTTATTACAGATAAAGCTAATGACCTGTGCAATGACTCAGTCTTCTGCTCAGGAGCTGCATAAGGTTAACCAAGGAAATTTGAAGTTGATATGGGAGAGTGCAACAGGGAATGTTAACACTAGACTATATGAGCTTATTATATTGTTCCAAGAACCTACTGTATTTAATGCATCTGATGGATACCACATCAGCAGCAGGAATACTACAATGGGGGTGCCCAAACTTTGCCCTATTGAGGGCCATACTGTCAAACTGGCCAAGAGCCTAAGCAATACCTAATCTGCATAAAATCTAATACACTGTGGCCACTCATCTCTAATGCAGACTACAGGTCTCAGAATGCATGTTACATCTTGAGCCAAGCACCCCATCCATTTAATTTAAAATAAATCATTGCACATTTCCAAGGCTGTTCCTACATATTAAAGAGTAAAATCACTAGCCACTTGGTAGAACACCAGGGGATGTATTTTGGCTGAAGTACCACATACTGGACACAGCGCTAATATAGTGCCCATCATTGCAGCATCTAATTGCTGTTATCTCTAATGTCAGGCTCCCCAATATTTTTGCCTCAGTTCTGTTCTGAAGGTACCACATTCAAGGTGAGAAGGTCACTCAGTTTCCACAATCCATTCAGTCTTTGCCATCAGCTGTGGTGCCACTTAAGACATTTTTGTGATATGATGTGACGTGATGTGGGCACTCTGCAATTTATTTTTTTATTAGTAGTAGTAGTAGTATTTTTAAGAGAGGGCCAGATCCTTAGTGGATGTAAATTGACATAGATCCATTGATTTCAGTGGAGCTACAAAGATTTATAGCAGCTAAGGTTCAGGCCCTTTCCCTTTATCTTAGAATTTTTTGCTTTCAAACATTTTTCTCAAATAACTACAACATTCTATGATAATATAGGGCTTTTTCTGATCTGCTTTTTATCTCTGATTAATCTGTAATTATAAATTTAGCTCTATCGTAACAAAATTTTCTCTGGAAATTATACTTGCAACATTGCCTAGTTAGGTGTGTTTACCATAATCATTCTCATTGTTCATCTTTTGTTTCCCAAAATACAGTCTAGGGAGAAGCATTAGCTTTGGAGTGGAGTTGCAATATATATTCCTGAAGCTGCAGTTCACTGCTGGATGCAGAACAGGGGAGGGCAGAAAGGGCAATGTTTGCTGGAGTTTCTCATTGCTTTCCACTGCAAAAATGTTATTTCTAACAACAAAACTACATGCCTGATACTTGTTACTTTAATCTGTTCTTAGAAACAACACTTTTTCTTTTTAAAGTTTACTTTTTACTGACTTTTTCAAATGGCACAGTTTTGGCCACTATAGCTTTTCATCCTTGTGGCTGTTCTGAAGGTCCAAAAAGAAAAATTGCAGCAGAAATGCAATGTAAGGAAACAAAAGAAACACTAGTTAGTCTGTAGAAAATGAAACTTCCTCTGCTGGACCCTGTCGTTCATGCTCAGATCATGTAGATCCCAAGTGACTTTGTATGTGTGCCACTGTCTCACAGTTTTGAACAGCTCTATTGTCTCATATTTTGGGTTCAGCAAATTCAATATGATTCAGTCCCTAGTGTTTTGACATGGATGAAGTGGTTATAAAAACACAGGAAACTTGAAATTTTCAACACAGGAAATTTTATATTTTGTATTTTACAATAGCCTCAATAAGAGTGATGCTGCCAAACGGAAGAAATTTACTGTAGAGGGAAGTTGTCTCAATATGGAACGAAACTGTGATTTATACTAGGAACCTGAAACAAACTTGGTGAGGCTGAGATTTAGTGCCCTACAACTTTCGTGGTACAGTAGCTTGAATGCAGACAGAAAAAGAATGAAAAATGTATTTCCACTAGGAAAGTATATTCATATTATTAATAAGAATTACCTGGTCCACTGTGTAAAATGATATTTAGGGCCGTAGAAAAATATTTGCAGTTTCAAATGATCATAAAACAGAATGGAAGGCCCGAAGTGGAGCTAATGTGGAGTTCAGCGTGGCTCAGGAGTTTGCCAATTCTGTTTAAAAAAAAAAAATTATTTGTCCACTGTCATATGGTATTGCTGAGATGCATATTTGTTGAAGCAGAAGTTGTTAGGTTCAGAATAATTTAATTTAGAGTGGTGAAGGTGTGTAATATGATAGCCCAGCTCCCTAGTTCTCATGGCTAAAACCACACCTACATTACAGCAAAGATAATACATCGAATGGGATGTCTTGGTCAAAATATCAGATCCCCTGGCTTTCCAAAGATTACTGTAAGGTCATATTAAATCTGTGCAAATTACATGTAAAATTCAAACAAATTCCATGAGGAATTGTTTGAGGGGCAATAAAAGCAAATAAAAATGAACAGCAACCTATGTGCTGCCTGTTGCAACAGGGAGCAGAGTGGAAATCCTCACTTTGGGCCAATGGCTCTGGAAGTTTCTCTAAGCTAGATTTAATGTTTAAGCTGTGCGTCACTTTGGAACCACGCTCCAATACATTCATCACGGAAGTTATACATAAGAAAATATGCACTGTAAATATCTGAGGAAGCACAACATGCATGTCTCGGTAGCAAACTATATACATCGCTTGGGGAAGTAGCACCCTGCAGCCTATCTTGTTCTGGCACTAGAACAATGTTTCATAAAATGCAATAAGTAAACTTATGGATTTGACTGTACCTCTAAATACAGACGGGTCTGAACACTACCAAATTGGGGTGTCTGACTTTCCCAAAGTCAGGATGTTTGGATTCAAACCATTAGAAAGAGGATCTCAACTGCATCTGGGTGCAGGGCTTTGATTTGGGCCTATTATCTTGATGTAGTTTGTTAGTATTATAACTGAAGAATCCTTGTGAACAAATTCTCTTTTTCTTAATGTTATGACCTAAAGTGGGTGGGGAATGGCTTAATGGACAAATCATCTAATTTAACATATCTTGTTTCCATAGAGCCATCCACAGTTTTAAATCCCAGAATCATTGCCACAGCCCATCATCCCACCAGAGCAGATAAACTGCGCTCCATGTTGCTTACTGTGTGGGAGATCTTTCTGAGGAGACCTTAAAAACCAAGGTCCTGTCAGCTCTGTGCTGATAAGGACCCTGTAGCACTTTTAATGTAAGTCAAGCATTTCCCCTTTTGCTGTGCAGTGCACTGTGCATCTGTTGGCTCCTGGTGCTGCCCTCCACCAGAGCTGGCTGTATTTCAGGAGTGCTGTCTGTATATACTGTGTGACACTGCTCTATGTTACACCCAGCTGCCTATCACCTCCATAAGGCATTACAGTAGCCAGGATCGGCCAGAATTTGCAGCTCTCTGTCTATTCTTTACTTCTTCCTCAGGGCTGTGAGGAGACTGGTACAGAGTTGCTGATGCTGACCCTATGATGCCCTAAAGATTTCACCACAGGAAGTCAGCTTTGTCTGCTTTACACTGCTAGAACAATGGAAACAGCCTTATCAGTTGCCAGAATCTGGTTTGTCCGTGGTGACATTCTCTGCCAGTTCCATGAAGCGAGGAGGATGTTCATGTGTTGAAAATCATCCGTTAGCTAGAACATAAAATCAATGCGTTTAATGTGTTTTTTAAGAGGAAGTTTCTTGGAAGATTGCTATTTATATACACCAATAGGGACCTAATGATGTATTTATACTTCTTGGGAGTTTTTTTCTTATATTTTTGCTGCCTCTGTATCAAGGTTCTGAATGGTCACTTGCTCTCTGATGTGTAATTTTCTAGGGCCTTATGTCATCAGCAAGTTTCAGCCAGGCAAAAGATCAGAGACTTTGATTTCCATTCATCTCTACTTAACTAAATTGAAGCCACATCTGGAGAAAATATCTGATTCTGCAAGCCCTAAATATATATATTTTTGATACTGGATAATTAATCAAAGACTTAATCAGTATGCATGTTTTAACCTGCATGGATGCAAACCACAGGCACTGATGAAATACCTTCTCATCCATATTTTCCCAAATGGTCCTGGTGTATAGCACTCTTTTTTTAAAGGGCATTCAGCACTGGGGATAGGTGCCATTTTGACAGTCTCTGAGAGTGAAGTCAGTTGTTGGTCTACAGAATTAGTACAGCATGAATGGTAGCAATACAAGCTTCTCCACACTGTGCCAACAGCATGCCTTCACTTTCAGAATTTTGGTTCAGTTCAGCCCAGTCTGATGACAGAGGTTTCACTGTGAAATTTACATCCAGATCCAACTTTGAATCCTGAGTTCTCCCTTCCCAAAGTCTGGGGGTGTCTGGATTCTCAAAGCACTCGTTTGGGCATCTCTCGTTATAGGAGAAGGTTCTGGTTGGCTCTTGTTTGTCCATATACCATTTTATCCATTTCTTAATGTCTGATCCAATCAGAATCTCCTGGCTAAAATGCAGACTTATGTAGAAAAGGCCTAATACACCTGAAAGGGGCTTCAAAAACGGATTCAGCAGCCAGAAGGAGTCTGACTCCTGAGATATTTTATAGGTGCCTGTATTATCTGGTTCTCCTAGTTAGAGGCCAGGCAAGAGATCATCTCTCTTTTTATTAAAGTTAACTCAAATACTAGCCATAAAGGGTACAAACTTTATCCAGGACAAAATATCTGTTCTATTTTCAGTTTTATTTACAATGGATGGTTAAGGTTTTGTGGCTTATTATATTCACCAGTGACCACATATAACTGAGTATCACATGCAGGTTAGAATAAATAGAAGACATAATAATACACTATGAATCCAAAACTAAGAAATTCTTACAATAAGCAATAATCCCATTTCACTTTAAAGTGTTTCCATGTTTCTAGGGCAATTTTGGTCAAACAGTAGTTAAAGACCAATTTAGAAGGCGACTGACTTTTTCTGGTGTTTTAGAAGGTCACTTAAAGTCGAATGCCATTCGAAGTTCCAAGTCGAATGCCATTCCTGCTATAAACTTTGAACACATACATCTCCATCTGCCAACTCAACGTCACACCCAGCACTAGCACACATTCCTTTACCAAGAGGAAAAGGCTTTCCTTATTAGAAGATCTGCCTCTTCCTGGGAAAATGGCAGGTTCATTCTCTGCACACAATTAAAACAGAACATCATGAAATCTAGTTGGTATTCTGTTGACTCTGTACCTTTCCTCCATGCCCACACCCATCTCTGGGTAATGGGAAGGTGATTACTGACTGTTTTCACCCTGGGGAAATTAATTTAACGCATTTCCAAATGGCATACTTACAGGCAGTCTGTGCACTCTACCTTTTTTCGTGATCTGGGTTGAATTATTAATTTCCCACCATACTACAGGACCCTGGGCGTTGAATTTGGATACAGACTTTGACACGGGAGACAGAATTCTGAGCAATATGGGACACATTTTCAACTTAAGCCTTCACATTTTGTGCGCCCCACTTTTCCATGCCTAACTTATTAAGCCTGCAAAAGCTGTGTGAAAACCTGGAAGCTGGTGAAAGTTCGGCCCTACACTTATTAAAAACAAAAAACAAAGTAAAACCAAGCTTGTGACCCTAAATTTTGCAAACTGAAAGTACAAAGAAAAAACAAAAATGGACATCAAGTCACAAAAAAGAAATCACTTTTACATACAAGCAAATATAACCTCTGCAGAACTCAAACTTTAAAATAAAAAATACTTAATTTGCATTAACCATTTGGTAATTAGTAATAAAAAAACATTGTAGTGTCACCTCAGCCAAGAGAGTCCTGAGTCTCCTCTACAGCTGAACAGCCTCCTCAACATTTTCTGTTTTCACATTACAAAATGGAAAGTGTAAATATGCTGAAATGTCAGCTTCTAGGTACTGCAGTAAATACATTCCCTTTGCAGTATATACTTTCCTAGACTGAAGGTTATATGGAAGCCAAGAACAGAGGAGCTAAAAGAAGAAAACAGTCCCATCTAGATTATTGTGTTAAGGGATCCTGTTCACAACCCAGTAGTTCTCCAACATAATTAAAACATAGTTCAGTCTTACTGAGTAGACATGGCATGACTTACACTATAGATCCCAAAGTACTATGGAAAATCTATTCTTATACTGAATAATAATTGAACTTAGTCTAGTCTGCCTAAGCATTTATAGAACATTCACCTCTGTGATATCTAACACCCTACAGAATTACATAGATTTACTACATAGTTTAATCACAGCTGCACTTTGGCCTCTTCCCCCGAAAGGGAGGGAAAGGTTTACCTTTTCTTTAATGTCATTTTGTGGGAATGCTACAGCAGAGACAGGACTCTCGTTCTGTCCCGAAGATGCCAAATTTGGGAGCCCCAAAAGCTACTGAGAAAGGATAGTGTCCTGTTTTCCTGAGTCTCACACAAAGTCTGTGAGACTTATCTCATCAGGACCAAAAGTCTCAAAATAGCTAAGGCAGATGACTTGGGATTGTGGCAGCTTGTCTCTCATTAAGTCAAGGAAAAGTGTTGATGAGGCAAAGAAGAGTCTAAGAAATATGGAGCTATTGCCACCTGTCCTATTCCCTGCAAAGCTCAGCATAATTTCGGTTGAGGAGGAGGAGATTTTTACATCACTTGATGATTCTAACACCTTCACTGCAGTCAAGTAGATAGTGGGAGGGACTTACATTCCTTGAGAAAACCTGATACTTGGAATGTCTGCTTTACTTGGCATACCTCACTGATGTGACTCTTCAGCTAGCTATGGATTACATCCTCATTTAGAACTCTCTTTACAAACAGTAAATAGAGCATGGACAG
Organism: Gopherus flavomarginatus; assembly: GCF_025201925.1. Taxonomy (NCBI): domain Eukaryota; kingdom Metazoa; phylum Chordata; order Testudines; family Testudinidae; genus Gopherus; species Gopherus flavomarginatus. The sequence goes on from NC_066623.1 coordinate 12,603,973, forward strand.
AGTGTAACTTCATACATTGCTAACGTCACACTCTGCCTAGGTGGTTCTCTTACAGCTGGGCAGGTGCAGACACTTCTGGTGGTGTTGATTATTGCTGTTAATTATTCATCATCATCATTATTATCCTGAAGTCTTTAGACAACCTTTATTCAGGTAAAACTGCCACTTAGGTCAAGGTTTTAAGTGAAGACTTCGACAAAAGTCTATTCAGTTTCTTATACTGCCCCAGATACTTGATGACAAGCACAGTTATTGAGTTTCAAATACAATGTTAAAAAAGTTGGAGGAAGTCACAGGAATCATCTCTCCTAGGGCAGCTCATCGTTTTCATATGGTGGTTTTCTAACCTTTTTACCACGAGCTTTGTATTTTTAACATTATGTTTTAGTTTTGTATGCACATCCCTAGGAAGGGACATAAATATTGCCAAAACAGTTCATGTGATATATCAATGTAAGTCATACTGTTCTTCATATCTTACAGTACTTCCAAATTCCATACATTCTGCCCACAGAAGGAGAAAAGGCATGCACTCACCGTATATTGCTCCTGGGTGCATTCTTCGCAGTACATAAAGACAAATAAGCATTTTATACAGGTTCATAGCCCCCATAAACCTTCCAGACAAAAGAGAAGGGGCAATGACCAGCACTGAAAAGAAGGAGCTAGATGGGTCAGGACATGCTGTGGAGTAAAAGAAAGGCTCAGTCCCATTCTCCTCAGAGTTTGCAACGTGCATTGGAATCATCAGACAGAACCTACCACAGACATATAAAGTATCTTCACCATTAAGGGTGTGTAAGCCAATATATGTTAGTGTCCACTTACCAGTTGAGTAACCAGCTGGTAAAGTTTCAACAGTGATGCGACCAACTTAAAGCTAGGAATAAGGAGTCACTACAGCTTGAAAAGGTGCCTCATAAAGGGGCTGTCACCTGATTTTACACCTGCAGTGAAGATGTTTACACTAAGCAGAGGAATTCTGAGGCTGACTCTATCAAGGTGACATAGCAGGAAGCCCTTCCCCTAGGGAAACTTGAGAGACAGAGAAAGCAAGAGCACACAGAATAATTATACTGGACAGTGAGTAACTGTAAAATTACTGTTACAAGGACAGTTTCAGCCATAAACTAGTAAAGAGATGAAAAACTGCCACTGAAGCGAAAGTGCTGGTTACAGCTGAATTGCATGCAACACAGAGGTTAACAACTGAGTAGGAGAAGGAAAAATGATTCAGAATTTTCAGTCTCAGCAACATTTTGGGAAAACCCCCCAAAACAGATTCTGTCTTTTAATAAAATCATTTCCAGTGATTTTTTTTTGCCTCCCAGGTTATAGCTGGCATGTTCTCATCCCAGCTGAATAGGGTAATCTTTTTGCTGATTCAGAACACGGCTTATTGGTTCATTTTCAGTACAATGCACAGAGAATGAGGTGCACAATTCCTGTTAACAAGAACGGAGATTGCACACGTCTCCTTCCTTCCTGCACATCATGGAATAAATAACTGTAAGCATGCTGCACAGAATGTTAGACACATACATGTTAGACTCACAAACTCTCACTTTGGTTAATAGGAGCTGGACAGTGTGCTTAAAATCGACCCTATAAACAGGGCCAATATTTCTCAGTGTGGTAGTTCTTCCCATCTGCCACTTACAAAACTGGTGACTGGTCTCATTATGCAGAAAAGGAATACAGGTCAGCTTGCTAGCTTCATGCTGTGCAAAAACACCTGAAAAAAATGTCTGAATTTTACAGTGCCAGGAAAGAATTTCTTGTAAGCTGCATACACATCCATTAAGTCCAATGTAATATCACTGAGGGCCCAATCCAGCTCCGATGGGCTTCAACGGGAGCTGGATCAGGCCCTTATAAGGATGCAACTCACATTGACTTCAATGAGAGCAGAATAAGAGTGCAACCCTGAAAGGTGTAGAGCACCTTCTATACCCATTGAACTTAGGATGCTCATTATCTGCAGGGTTGAGCCCTAAGGGCCTGATCCTGCATCCCTGAAGTTAATGGGACTTTGGACTTTGACTCTGATAGAAGCAGGATTAGGGCCTCAGTAGAGGCAGAATTGGATCCATTGACTTCAGAGATACAAATTTGCTTCCTATTATGATTTAAAGAAAGACAGAAAATATTTGGTGACAAAGGTTCTAAACTGGCCATAGAATAACAATGTCTGATATTTTGTGTCTTTTTTTTTAAAAACCAGGGTTTCCCCTCTATGATACTCACAAACAGGGGCGGCTCTATGTTTTTTGCCGCCCCAAGCACGGCAGTCAGGGAGCCTTCAGTGGCGTTTCTGCAGGAGGTCTGCCCCAGTCACGTGGATTCGGCGGCGTTTCTGTGGGAGGGCTGCCGGTCACGCGGATTTGGCGGCGGTTCTGCGGGTGATCTGCCAGTCCCACACCTTTGTTGTGCCCACCGCCGAATTGCTGCCGAAGCCACGGGACCGGCGGACCTTCCACAGAAACGCTGCCCAAGGCTCCCTGATTGCCGCCCTCACAGCGACCGGCACCCTATCCCTTCCTCCCCCGGCTTACCACCCCAGCCACGCACTTGCTGCGGTGGTGCCTGGAACCACCCCTGCTTACAAAAGGTGGTAAACTAACTGCTTGGGAAAACAGACAACCTCAATGCAAGCTTCCTCATGTAAGTAGGCAATATAGAACTACATTGCCTCCCGTGCCTGCGGGAGGTCCACTGAAGCCGCAGAACCAGCAGACACTCCGCAGGCAAACCACCGGAGGCAGCCTGCCTGCCGTGCTTGGGGCAGCAAAATTCCTAGAGTCGCCCCTGCTTGTTTGAGATGCTTGCTCATCTAGCTTGGTCTGCAATCCTTCCCTATGAATTTTTTTCCCTTGCTTGGGATGCAGGCTTCAGATAGTTTCTACAACGTTGACAAACTTAATTCCAAACGTCCTCCACATTCAGATTCTTGAGTTCTTCAGTCTAGTCCACTTCTCTAATTCCCTTCATTTTTTAAAGTTTGCTTTTTTGAAATCAAAGACCCTAGTTTCAGATCTAGTTTAAATGGAATTAGCTCATGATCACTCGAACCAAGGTTGTCCCCTACAACCAGTTCTTCTCTGAGATCCTCACTGCTCACCAATACCAAATCTAAAATGGCATCACTTCTTGTTGGTTCAGCATCCCGGAAAATCTGGACCCTACTATTATTAGTAGCACTTGTCCTCCAATCTATATCTGGGAAATTAAAGTCTTCCAATCACACAATACCCAGTAGTATTTATTTCTTTAAAAACATTAAAGAGGTCTCTATCCACATCCAAATTGGATAGTGAGCGTCTGTAGCATACCTCAAGCAGTATCCCAGGGGAATCTCCAGTAGCTTGGTGTACAAAATCTTAATTGTTTCTGCTTAGCTTTGCCCACATTCCTCACCCAACTGGGTACAGTCATTTTACTGCCAGTATTGCCTACCTGTTAGTGCAGATACCAATGAAGCTATCTTTCCCCTTAATATCCATTCTATTACCCACTGCTGTTCCTTTGTCCATTGCTGTAACCCAGTGTTTCTCAAACTGGGGTCGCAGCTTGTGTACGGAAAGCCCCTCGCGGGCCAGGCCGGTTTGTTTACCTGCCCCATCCACAGGTCTGGCCAATCACGGCTCCCATTGGCCGTGGTTCGCCGCTGCAGGCCAATGGGAGCTGCTGGAAGTGGCGGCCAGTATGTCTCTCGGCCCATGCCGCTTCCAGCAGCTCCCATTGGCCCAGAGCAGCGAACCCTGGTCAGTGGGACCCGCGATTGACTGGACCTGCAGACAGGGCAGGTAAAGAAACCAGCCAGGCCCGCCAGGGGCTTTCCCTACACAAGCGGCAACCCTAGTTTGAGAAACACTGCTGTAACCTTCCTTACTTGATTTTCCTCCCGCTCAATGCTAGAATTGGGCATGGAGATTACATGAGCATCTCCCAACCATCTCCCCTGAATTCCTAGTTTTAAAGATCTTTTAATGAGTTGTGCCAACCTCCATTTCAAAAGTCTCTTCCCTCCCTTCTCAGGTGGAGTCCATCCCCTGAGAACAGTCCTCTGTCCATGAATGCCATCCAGTGGTCAAACATCCCCAAGCCCTCCTTATACAATCACTGCCCAAGCCATCTGTTGATCATCATAATTCTGTTTTGCCTTCATTCTCCTCCTCCAGGGACAGGTAGAATCCCACTGAAGATCACCTGAGCCTCCATTTCTTGAAGCATCTTCCCCAGACTGGCATAATCTCCCTGGATAGGTTACAGTGAGAATCTAGCTGTATCATTTGTTCCTACATGAAGGATAGTCAGTGAATTCTTTCCTTCTCTCATGTGGATCCTCTTCAGCCTCAGGTCCACATCCCGTATCTTGGCTCCCGGTAGACAGTACATCCTTCTGTACTCCAAATCAGCTCTGGTAATAGGCCTATCTGTTCTTCTTAGTAGGGGGTCACCAATCACGCAAACCTGCCTTTTCCTGGTGATGATGTGATTCTCTGGCAGTCCTCCCATTTTTTCTGGCTGCAAGTCCCCTTGTCTTTTATTCCCCCTAGCAATCTTCTGCAAGTCATCCTGTATCCCCCTGGGGCTCTGAACTCTGGGTATCTCCATTGACTCTTCCCCTCGTCCTGTAGGACTAGCTGCTCTTCTCTTCTTCCTTGCCCTCCCCCCTTAACTTACTGCCTGCTGTGTCCCTTCTTCATTTTCCAACTCAGCAAACCTGTTCCTGAGTACTATTTCTCCTTCACTAGCTGGTCTTTTTCTCTGCCTGGTTTTAGTAGTCACGTGCTTCTACTGGCCACTTTTCTCACCCAGCAGTCTCCCCTCAGAGTTCTTCAGTCCAGCTTGCATCTACAAGTCTTGACTTTCCCCTTCAGCCTCCTCTTGCCTTCCCTCCCTCAACTGCTCAAATCCGCTTCAAAACTCAGCCATAGTTTCCACCTGTATCTCCAAACCTTGGATATTCTCTTCCATCAGTTCTATCAGGTGGCACTTCAAACAAATGAAGTGCTTTTCAGGTACCCGCTCCAGAATCATGTACATCCTGCAGTTTCCACATCTGGGCTATGTCTAGACTAGCACTATTTTCAATATAACTTATGTTGCTCAGGGTGTGAAAAAAAAAAAAAACACCCCCGTGACAAAAGTTACATCGGCAGAAGCGCAGGTACGGACAGTGCTATGTTGGCGGCAGACATTCTCCCGCTGACATAGCTACCACTGCTTGTTGGGGGTGGTTTAATGATGTTGATGGGAGAGCTCTCTCCTTTCGGCATAGAGTGGCCATGCGGAAGATCTTACAGTGGTGCAGCTGCTGCTGTAAACACTCTAGTGTAGACTTGGCCTTAGCCATTTTCATTGTCTCTTCCATTCCTTGGATTACTACCATTGCTGCCTCTGTATCTGTCATAGCCTTTCCACCGAAAGTCCTGTCAAGGAAAAACAAAAAACCCCCAAACAAGCAAAACAAAATAAAATAAAAATCAAACAAACACTACATACTCCCCCTCCCCCGAACTCTGCTTACAAACTCCCTTATTTGCAGATCTGTTGGCTAGGTCCTGTGCTGCTGACTCATTGTTTGGCTGCATTTATAGGAGGACCCCTAGTCAGGGCAGCCCCACCCCCTAATCAGGGCTCTGCTTCTCTCACAGCACACTGCTCCCTACCAACCTCTGCAAATGGAACAGGAACCTCCCCCATCTTTCTGCCCCCTCCCCCCAGCGCCCCACACAAAACAGAAAAACACACAACACACACAAAAACTCACTGCTCCTCAGGAACATAGGCATGCCTCTCCCCTTCTCCTCCAACAGAACTCCCACTCAGACTCCCATGTCTACAGCTCTTGTTTGCTGGCTCCTGTCATTCAGTCCATTAAGAAGAGGAAACAAAGCTTCTTACTGCATTTGGGTTCTTCAATAAGTCTTGTTCCAAACTTGGTCAGCACAGCGGGATTTTCAGTAAATAAGGTGAGTCAAATTCTTCCCTGATTTAGGCCCCATAACAATGCAATGGGGCTGCATGGTGTGAAAGGGCCTATTTTGCTGAGAGGTGGAAGGAGGCACAGCATCATTTTGTGTTTTATTTTGTTTTTTGTTTAAACAAAATAGGGTTGCTATCGTGTTTCAGGCTCTTGTCGAAGAGCAGAGTTCTTGCTTGGGAGGCATTTGTGTGCTTCATAGACTCAGAACTGTTTTTTCCCCCTCAAACAGAGCTTATATATGAATCATGAATTCCATTTTGTTTGCAAGTCTAGAAAGTAATAATTTCCATACAGCAGCAAATAGTGTCCCTGTCTGGAGTTCCTGTCACTGAGCCTCTCAGTGAGTCTATAAATAGAAAATCATCAACTCACCTATTCTGAGCTCATCACATATCCACTTTAACTGTCCTCGTGTTTGTTAAAGCTGTCACCATCATATTTCTCCTATCAGATTCCCTGTGTGGGGACATTCCCAGTCTATTATATGGCATCATGCAGCTATTAAGCTACTTAGGTTTTTATCACCTAAGCTGCTTAGGTTTATATCATGAAAAATAATATGCTTTTGAAGAACTTGACATTTGAAGCAGTGTAATTACAGTCTAAGGTCTCAGAGCTCCTAACCACTTAACTTAGCAGAGAGAATCTGTATCATTTTAATAGATATACTGAGAATCAAAAGAATGTGAAAAAGACTGGAATAAAATGCACACACACAAACAATAAAGAACAGTAGGACTGCAATGAAAACTTCATCTAGGAGTGTAAAACTGGTGAGTTCCAAGGACCTATTGTCTTATTATGCAATTCTCTACAAACTAAGATTTTGAGTTTAAAAAAAAATTACTTTTATTTTTCTCCTTTGCTCCATGGACCGCAAGAATATTGTTAACAACATCAAGCAACAGATTCTCCCTCACCTCCCCCCACTCATATTAATAGGGTGTTAATTTTCAAGATTTGTTATGATTCCCTAAATTACAGTAATAAGAGTCCTAATCTAATCTAGCTATCAAATTTATATCATGGTATTTCTAATGGATCTATCTCACCACTAGACTGTTTGTACTAGAAACCTCCAGCTAACATGCTTATTCAGTGAAGTTGGATATACCCATCAGGTCTTGATATTTCATTCGTTTGAAGGAATGTTTCATAGGCTGCAAGTTCTGATTGTGCACACAGTAAAATATTCTTTTGATCATTTATATAGTTGAAACACTCTTATCTGTCTTTAAAAATGAAGGTAAAAATGGTCTGTACTGTGAAGTCAGCAGGGAAGACAATTCAGTTCAGTAAGGTGATAGATATGCAGTGACTCCCTTTGTGTTCTGCAATTCATAGATTCATAGATGCCAAGGCCAGAAAGGACCATTGTGATCATTCAGTCTGACCTTCTGTATAACACAGGCCATAGAACTTTCCTAAAATAATCCCTAGAGCAGATCTTTTAGAAAAACATCCAGTCATGATTTAAAAATGGTCAGTGATGGAGAATCCACCATGACCCTGGATAAATTGTTTCAATGGTTAATTACCCTCATTGTTAAAAATGTACACCTTATTTCCAGTCTGAATTTGTCGAGCTTCAACTCCCAGCCCTTGGATTGTTATGCCTTTTTCTATTAGACTGAAAAGCCCATTATCAAATATTTGTTACCCAGGCAGATATGTTAGTCTGTAATCAAGTCACCCCTAAACCTTCTCTTTGTTAAGTTAAATAGATCGAGCTGCTTGAGTCTATTGCTATAAGGCATGTTTTCTAATCTTTTAATCAATCATTCTCCTGGCTCTTCTTTGAACCCTTTCCAATAAATCAACACCCTTCTGGAATTATGGACACAATATCCAGCAGAGGTCATGCAAGCGTCAGATACAGAAGTAAAATAATCTCGTCATTCCTACTCATATTCCCTTGTTTATGCGTTCAAGGATTGCATTAGCTCTTTTGGCCACTGCATCACACTGGGAGCTCATGTTCAGCTGAGTATCAACCATGACCCCCAAATCTTTTCCAGAGTCAGTGCTTCCCAGGATAGTGTCCCCCATCTTGTAAGTATGCCCACGTTCTTTGTTACTTTTTTTTCCTCCTAACGTCGTTCCCATGCCAACGTTGGCGCAAAGGGAGAAAACCAGTCTCGTCCGTTCCCCTCTTTCATTTGCTGCTGCCTCCATTTGCTGTGTGGTGTTGAGATCGATGATTCTAACCTTACTGCTGATAAGTCTTCTTAAGGTTTCTCTTGGGTGCCCTCGTTTCCTTACACCAGTTGGTTTCCCTTGACAGCTTCATGTGGGAGACTGTGTGGGCATTAAGCGTACATGCCGTAAACGTGTCCAGGCTTCCTTCTGATGCTGGTAAAAACAAGTGCTGGTTGGTCATTTTTCAAGTATCACTGATGATGATGAAGAGTCTTTCCAATCAATGCCCAAAATTTTCTGGAGGCATTTATTTTTGAAGGTGCCTAGTTTTTCTAAAATTTTAGTAGATCTCCAGCTCTTGCAGCCTGTGATGGTCTGCACTCATAGAATCATAGACTATTAGGGTTGGAAGAGACCTCAGGAGGTCATCTAGTCCAATCCCCTGCTCAAAGCAGGACCAACACCAATTAATTAATCCTAGGGAGCATTGCTTCACGGACAGTGCTTAGGCCCTTTGACTTACAGAGAGGTTTTGGTAGGGGAACACAGGCCTTCCCACTCCGCTAGGGTCTAGCCCAAAGTCCTATGAAAGCAACAAAAGGGTCTGACACCCAGGAGTGCCTTAGGGCTGCCCTTCTTGGGCCACTTCCTACCACCCTACTATTGTCCACAGTTTGCGGTCTGTACAGGAAAGCGTGAAGGAGGTCAGCTCACTGTGTGACACCGCTTCATGCCCGGAAGCAACATTGTCACTCTCTCCCTCTTGGGGCAGTGGCTGCTTCCTCTCATGCCTTGGCCTTCCAGCCAGGTCAGTTCCAAGTCTCTCTCCTTCAGGGGTCCATAAACAAAACACAGGGAATCAACACAAATAAACTGGGTTAGCATATGAGAGGGGGAAATGTCTCCCTCAGGGTCTATCTAAAGCAGGTCTTCCCTTCCCTCAGGGAGGGACATTCAGGCTGTTGTGGATAAGAGAGATTCTGCCTTCCCTGAGTCCTTTCTTCTGGGGCTGCAAGATGAAGGTCTCTTCTTTTCCCTGACCTGCAAGTGAGCTGTTCTTCTCCCTTTTAACTCCTCCTCCAATCTGTGCATCTCTTGCAGGCCTGGTGGGGCAGAGCTGGCTGAGCTCAGGGCAGCTTCTTAACCCCGTTGCCTAGTGCAGGGTTTTCATACCCCTGCACGCAGCCATATGTTAGTGCCGAGATTGAGAATTTTAAATTCAAACAGTGTTGTTCTGGTGCTGTAAAACTTTGATGTCCATATGTTGCGGAGTTTACTGAATGCAGCAGATACCTTTCCTATTGTTGATATCATTTCCTTCTTGGGGTACATGTTGGCTAATATGGTGCTGCCCACGTAGATGAAAAAATGGTTACTCACCTTCTCATAACTGTTGCTCTTCAAGATGTGTTGTTCATGTCCATTCCAATCAGAAGTGTGTGCGCACCAAATGCACAACAGCTGGAAGATTTTTCCCCTAGCAGCATCCGTAAGGTCAGCCTGGGCGCCTCCTGGAGTCGCGCCCTCATGGTGTTCAAAAAAGTGCCCTGCTGACCTGACCCCCTTCAGTTCCTTCTTGCCAGCTACTCCGACAGCGGGGCAGAGGGGTGGGTATTGGAATGGACATGAACAACACATCTCGAAGGACAACAGTTACGAGAAGGTGAGTAACTGTTTTTTCTTCGAGTGCTTGTTCATGTCAATTCCAATCAGGTGACTCCCAAGCTTAAGTTACGGAGGTGGGGTCGGAGTTGTCCACTGATTGGAGCATGGTTCTACCAAAGGCCATATCGTCTCTGGCCTGCTGGGTAATCACATAATATGCGGTGAAAGTGTGTATGGAGGACCACGTCACCTGTCTGCATATTCCTGGGTGGGAACCTGCACCAGTAACACTGCTGAAGAAGCCTGCACTCTGGTGGAGTGCGCAGGGAGTGGACGGGCAGGCATCTCTGCCAGTTTGTAACACTCTTGGATGCAGGCTGTGATCCACAACGAAATTTGTTGAGAAGATACTGAAAGACCTTTCATTCTGTCTGCCACAGCCACAAAAAGTTGCACAGGCTTTCAGAACGGCCTTGCTCTCTTGAGGTAAAAAGCTAACACTCTGTGGACATCCAACAAGTGAAGCCTCTGCTCCCAGATGCTTGAGTGCGGCTTAGGATAGAACACTGGGAGGAAGATGTCCTGGTTCATGTGGAAATGGGAGACAACCTTTGGGAGGAGAGCCAGGTGGGGCCTGAGCTGAACCATGTCCTTATAGAACATCATGTAAGGAAGCTCTGATGTTAGGGGCCTGAGCTCAGACACCCTCCTGGCTGAGGTTATCACTACCAGAAAAGAGACTTGTACAAGAGGTAGAGCAGGAAGCATGTCGTTAGCGGTTCAAAAGGTGGCCCCGTCAGTCTGGAAAGGTCCCAGGCCAGGACTGGCTGTCGAAATTGTGGATACCTTTTGAGACCTTTGAGGAAATGGTTGACTATAGGGTTGATGAAGACTGACCGGCCCTCTGCGCCTGGATGGAAGGCAGAGATAGCAGCCAAGTGAACTCTTACTGACGACATGGACAGTCCCTGCTGCTTGCGATGGAGAAGGTAGTCCAATATGAGTGGAATAGGGATGAGCATTGGGGACGAACGATGCTGTGCTGACCAGACTGAGAATCTCTTCCACTTGGCAAGGTAGGTGGAGGGTTTCCTACTGCCAAGGAGAACTTGTCTAACCCGGTCTGAGCAGGAAAGCTCCACCGGGTTTAGCCATGGACCTTCCATGCTGTGAGGTGCAACAATTCAAGATTCAGGTGCTGGAGACGGCCGTGATCCTGAGTTATCAAGTCTGGGAAGAGCAGCAAAGTTACTGGGGCTTCCACGTATGTGTCTAGTAGCAATACGTACCAATGTTGGTGGGACCAGGCTGGGGCTATCAAAATTATCACCACCAATCCCTCTATATCATGAGGAGCACCTTGTGAATGAGAGGGGCAGGTGGGAACACGTATAGGAGACGGCCTTCCCAGGGAAGGAGGAATGCGTCTGCTATGGAGTCCAGGCTGTGATTCAGGAAGGAGCAGAACTGCTGACACATCCTGTTGTGCCCTGTGGCAAAGGAGTCTACCTGAGGAAAGCCCTGCTGATAGAAAATGGAGTTCGCAATGTCTGGGCGTAGGGACCACTTGTGGCCATGGAACAACCTGCTGAGATAGTCCGCTAACTCATTTTGTACCCCAGGGAGGTACGATGCTTGCAGGTGTATTGACTGCTCTATACAAACGTCCAACAGCATGAGGGCTTCCTGGCACAGGGGAGAGGGGCATGCGTGCCCCTGTTTGTTGATATAGAACATCGCCGTGGTTGTCTGTCATCACTGATACACATCTCCTACTAAAGTGGGCTTGGAAAGTCTGCCATGCCAGGCGTACTGCTCTCAGCTCCCTGACGTTGATGTGGAGAGTGAGTTCCATTTGAGACCAGCGACCTTGTGTCCTGAGGTCTCCCAGGTGCACCCCCCAGCCCAAGTCCAATGTGTCCGTAAGCAACGAGAGAGTCGGCTGGCGGCTGATGAAAGGGACTCCTGCAGACACTAGCTGTGGATAGAACCATCACATAAAAGAGTTGAGGATCGGGTGAAGTGAAGTCACAACCCTGTCCTGTCCCTGACCAGCCGATACACTAAGGCTAGCCATGATTGGAGTGACTGAATTCTGAGCCTGGTGTGTTGCACCACATAGGTACAAGTGGACATGTGTCCCAGGAGTTTGAGGCAATTCCTTGCTGTGATGGTGGGGAACTGCCTGAGACTCCAAATGATGTCGCCCAGGGCCTGGAACCTCAATTCCGGTAGGTACTCCCTGGCCTGGGTTGAGCCCAGCACTGCCCCTATGAACTCTATCCGCTGAACTGGGGACAGAGCTGACTTCCCCACACTCAGGAGAAGGCCCAGTTCGTCAAACACTGCAATGATGAATCCAACTTGCATCTCCACTTGAGCCCTGGAGCGGCCCTTGATCAGCCAGTCATCAAGGTATGGGAACACTTGAACCCGGCACCTGCGCAGAAACACAACCATGACTGCCAGGCATTTGGTAAATACCCGAGGCACCACTGAGAGACCGAACAGAAGGACTGTGAACTGGGAGTGGTTGTTGTGCACCACAGACCTGAGGTATTTTCTGTGGGACTGTGTGATTGCTATATGAAAGTACACGTCCTTCAAGTCGAGGGCAGCATACCAGTCCCCTGGATCCAAGGAAGGGATGATGGAGGCCAAGGAGACCATGTGAAATTTAAGTTTCTTCATGAACGTGTTGAGCTTTTGCAGGTCTAGGATGGGCCTGAGCTCGCCTTTGGCTTTCGGTATTAGGAAATACCGGGAATAGAAGCCCTTGCCCTTCTGTTCCTGAGGAACTTCTTCCACTGCCCCCAGCGAAAGGAGCGATTGCACCTCCTGTGTGAGGATTTGCTCATGAGAAAGGTCCCTGAAGAGGATGGGGAATGGCGGGTGGAAGGGCGGAGGACAGAGAATTGGCGTGAATATCCCCTCTTTACCGTGCAGAGTACCCATAGGTCTGACATATTATGGGCCCATGCATGGTAGAAAGGGGACAGATGAGACGAAAAGGTAGGGCAGGATGGATCCAGTCTTTGCAATGGTGTGTTTGCCCCTGGGCGCATCTTCAAAAGGCCAGTTTTGAGCCTGAGGAGGGTTTAGACTGGCCAGAGCCCTGGCCAGAGATGGGGTGAGGTCTCTTTCTTGAGTTCCTATTTCTCCTAAGCGACCCATCCTCGCTACCCTGGGATCAATAATTTCTCTGAGGGGGCTGGGGTCTTAAGTGCCTCCATTGAGTTGCAGGGGTGTGGAGGCCCAGGGACTTCAAAGTGGCATGAGAGTCCTTGAGGCTGTGCAGATGAGGGTCAGTCTTCTAGGAAAACAAAAACTGACCCTCAAAGGGGACACCCTGGATTGCCTGCTGCACCTCATATGGGGTGCCAGAGACCTGCAGCCAGGAACTCCTCCTCATAGCCACCTCACTCTTTAGACCTGGTTGGGGAGGATTTATCTTTTTGTTCTGTGTTTGTATAGCACATAACACAGTGGGGTCCTGGTCCATGAATAAAGCTCATAGGCACTATAGTAATAAAATAAAATATTAAAATTGTAATAATAAACTAAAATGTGAACAGGATTTTGGCCTTGCTATGAAACAGGGAGTGAGGGAACCCAGTGTCAGACACTGAAAACTAGGTTCCAGCCTGCTGCAAAACTGCAATAATCAGAACTCTTTGATCCTATTGATATTACTAATGCACATGTGTCGAGGGAGACAGTTACAACAAGAAGTCCCCTGCGATGGTAAAGTCTAGCTCCATTTTAAATTAAAGTCATGTTCTCTCTCTAGACTCATACATCTTTACAAAGAAAACAGCAAGCAATCCAGAACATTCAAAGCCTAACCACATTCAGATTTGTTTATACATAAATAGCAAAATCTAAATGAAGAATTTCCCCTAGGAGTCATTTTAGAAGGTCCTCAAGGGGAAAATATTTTAAAAGTGACTATGAAATTATAATTTCTAATCATCCTCTACTTCAGGGAGTGAATGTGAAAAAGCACTATAAAAGGAACAAGAGAAATCTCACTGTGGTCCAAAAAAAGGAAGATCTTCATTATGGGTAAAATCCTGGCCCCACTCAATGGCAACGATTCCATTGACTTCAGTGGAGCCAGGATTTCACCTTAAAATCTCAATTAGAAGAACAATATTCAGTATTGTAACTGGATGGCTTCCCACTTAAGAGCTAGAGGCCTGGGGCCAGCCAACACTGATTACTGAAGACACTGCTCCAGCCCACCTGTGCCACTTTAACAGCCTTGATTGGGCTTGATGGATGAAAACTGATTTCCCTATAAAAAGGCAGCAGGAAATAGAAGAGGGACTGGCTCCTACAAGGAAAACCTAGACAGTAGGGGAATTAAGTCAGAGCCAGGAGTCTTAATTCAAACCAGGTAAAGCCTGGGAGTGATTCTGAATTGTGACCCAGGTCTAGGAAGTAGGGCTGGTAACTCTCTACCTAAGTGGAGAAACACACTGAACTGGAGTTGGGATCTGGAAGCCCAGTGCATAAGGACTCAATAAATTGGCCCCCCAAAAGGGGAATGTTTTAATTACTTCTGGACTGAGTGAAGTATTAGGGGGCCTTGGAGAGGGGAACAGAAGCAGGGTCCTGCAGAGTGACCTCTAGCTGTGAGGGAGTGCTCAGGAGGCAGCTGACCCTGCTACAAGCATTATGTGATACGTTTAGGCCTTGATTAAAGTCAATGGGAGTTTTGTTTATGCAAGAACTCCAAGATTGGACCATAACTCTATTATGCTAAACCATAAACCAGGGTGACAAACTATGGCCTGTGGTGCTGCTGGCACCATGTCCCTGTGGCCCCTGGGTGGGGGGGCAGAGGGCTCCATGTGTTGCCTCCAGGTACTGTCCCCCGCAGCTCCCATTGCCGGGGAACGGGAAACCGCGGCCAATGGGAGCTTCGGGGGAGGTATCTGGAGGTACGGAAAGGGCAGCACATGTGGATCCCTCTGCCCCCCACTCCTGCCAGGGGCCACAGCGCTTCCGGGAGTGGCATGGGGCTGGGGATAGGGCAGGAAGGGAGCCTGCCCTGGCTCCGGTGTGCACCGCTGCCACCCTGGAGCCTCTTGAGGTAAGCGGTGCCGGGCCAGACCCCAAACCCCTTCTGTACCCTGCCCCCCAACTCCCTGCCCTAAGCCCCCTACCTGCACCTTTGTGTTCTCAAGCACCCCTCCTGCACCCCAACCCCTTGCCCTGAGCCCCCTGCAGCACCCCACATTCCTCCTGCACCCCAACCCTCTGCCCTGAGCCCCCTCCCACAGTCTGCACCCCTCCTGCACCCCTGCCCTGAGCCCCCTCCTGTACTCCAACCCCCTTCCCTGAGTCCCCTCATATACCCCACACCCTTCCTGTGCCCAAATCTCTATCCCTGAGCCCCTCCTGCACAATGCACCCCCTCTCACACCCTGCACTCCTTCCCACATCTCAACCCCCTGCCCCGGCCCTGCATACAATTTCCCCACCCAGATGTTGCCCTTGGCCCAAAAAGTTTGCTCACCCCTGCCATAAACACACAGGCAAGGCTCTCAAAGGTCACATGTAACAGCAGAACTTTCACTTTTAGGTCATGGTGAAGGAAGAACTCTGGTCACTACAGAACTAGAGGCTGTATACCATATTAACAGTAAAATTTGTTCCGAGAAGCTTCTAAATGTACAAAGAATTTACAATCATAGCAACATTTCAAAAGCACGCTCCTTCCACCCCGTGTTTGTGGTGCTGCAAAAGCAGGTTAAAATAGAGGAGTCAACAAAACGCCTTCCTGAAAGCATCATGGGAACCAATGACAGCCACGAATAGGTGTAGCACAATATGCATCCAAACCAAAAAGTCACATTCTTCTTACTAAGCACTTCACCACATTCAGCAGCAAAATGAGTCTATCAAAACGCCTCCATTGCAAACCTGTTTCATAAATACCAGCTTCAATTATTACTAACTGAGGGAGGATTCATTTATAGCCAATTCTTTCTGCAACTTTCCCCAACCTACTAACATCTCTCCTATCTGGATTACACCTCAGCTAGCTAGACCTCAGCCAAACCCCAACCTCCTGTAGGCACTGACTCATCTACAATTGAGTTATACAGCTGAGTATCATCTGCATAACCTATATACTTTATCCCATTTTTCTTTACTAACCATCCTCACAGCTTTGTATAGGCGTTGAACCAGACGGTGCGTCCAAACACAACCTGTGGAACCCTGAGGGAGGGAGTCTGAAGACTGCAGATATTACCATAGCTGCTTTACCAGGACCTTCTTGATTATCTATCCATAAGCCAGGAGATTCAGTGTTACCTGATAGCTAGCTGGTGAAATCATCATAATTATGGATCCATTTCTTGACTAGAGATCTTACCTGCTTGAGAACACCTGGCACCCAACTCTCAGAAAGAGGTAGTGACTGTATCACTGCTGACCTTTAGCACCTAGGAGGGATATTCAGTGGCCTCCTGAAATGTCACAGACACTTCAGGGAAAGACACTGGCCATAAATCAAACAGAGAAGACTCTGCATTTGTCCCCTCAAGACACTGCCCTGCGATAAGTGCCATGCAGATTCATCTTAATTTGAATGCTTTCAATCTCTTCCATTCTTTGTTTAAACTACAGAACAAGCCAAGGAGAAACACACATGCACATATGTGCAAACAAAAAAACAGCAACAACAAATTCACCTTGATATGACTTCTCTACTCCTGTCCTTCCCCAGTGAATAAACGTCCTGCTCTTACTCCCACTGAATTTCCCATTGGCAAACTCCTTTAGATTTCACTTAGGAACAGCATGAGGTCTGCAGCATTTAACCACAAATACCTGAATTCCACAAGATCACTTTAAAGAACTCTGTAGACAATACGTTTCAGGCTCCAAGGATGTCAGTAAAGCAACTTGCACAAGCATCAAATGTTCAGTTTACAAAATAGTTAATGGGTTTCAGGGGAAACTAGCACAATAAAAACACTTTAATAGGCCGTGCAGTGACCCATTCAAGAAGTAAAGTAAGCAGCTTTTTTAAGTGAAGTTGGACGTAATCAGAAAGCTAGAGATGATTAAAGAAAATCTCTCACCAGCACATCACAAGGTCAGTAACGTGTAAAAAGATAATAGCAAGAGCTGTGTCACTCATAATTAATTCAAAAGAGATGGCATTTCTATTTTCTTTTTTGTTTAGTAACAAAGACAAGGCAGCCCCTCCAGAAATATGAAAAGGGCTGTATTTCAAAGTCTAAACTCCCCCAACTCTACTCCCACCATAATATCAAATAATAATACTTAGCATTTACCAGACACCTGCTTGAATGATTGAACTCTGGCCACAGTCCCAACCCTATGGTCTTCTCTCCATACCCAATGAGATCTGAATGAAAACAAAAGAAATATTAAGTCAATAAAACATTCATTACCTAATGTAAGGCTTCAAAAACCCTTAATGGAACTTTTGAATGGCTTTGTGGACATACTGACCAAGATAGAAGACATCACATCAGATCTGAATTATTCATATGCTCAGGATGAGCTTTGTTTAATCAGAGGAAGCAGTTTGTAATTCACTGATGTGCATATTTACAAGTCCCCATCTGTGTCCAATCCACAGAAGATAGGAGCATGTTACAGCACCAGCTACAGCACTTTAGTTCAAGATATAGTAGTTCATGCTTTTAACTTTACAGGTCCCCAGTGTCAGGGCTGGCTTTAGGAAGTGCGGGGCCCAATTCGAATAGTTTCGATGGGGCCCCGGCAGGGATGACTATAAAAAAAAATGTAAAAAAACACATGGAGCTCGTACTCACTAGGCGGTGCTCCGAGTCTTTGGCGGCGGGTCCTTCACTTGCTCCAGATCTTCGGTGGCACTGAAGGACCTGCCACTCAAGTGCCGCCGAAGACCCAAAGCGCCGCCAGGTGAGTAAAAATTAAAAAGGCACCTCTAGCCAGGGAAGAGATTCTCACTGGGTGTGGGGCCCTCTTAGGTGCAGGGCCCGATTCAGGGGAATTGGTGGAATTGGCCTAAAGCCGGCCCTGCCTGGTGTGTCATCCAAGATGGTAGTTGTCACAATCACTCAAACTGGACAAGACACAGTTAACATCCCTTTAACATCATGAGTTTAAGATTCATTACTCCATTTTACAGATGGGGAAACTGAGGCATGAAGCAGTTACATGACTTGCCCAAGATCACAGAAGTTAGTGACTGCATCAAGAGTAGAACCCCAGGTATACTGAATTCCAATCAATGGCCTCACCAGCCCACCAACTCCTGTATGCAACAGCTCTTCTTGACATTGCTGTGTTTATAGGCAGGAATAATTCATTAGACATTATCAAATTCCAGACTGTAAAATTCCATGCTGGAATTGACAAAAGTATTTTATTTATTTTACTGGCCTTTTCACTGGCCAACAAAAAGCATGCTGCATACATTGGAAAAGCAACCAGAAGGTCAGGAGGAAAAGGCACAATTTACCCCATCTGGGACACAGAAGAACATAATTTATTTTTAAGAGTCTTATTCTTACTTTGAAACAGGCTAGAGCTTTCACAGAATCTGACTTAGAAATGTCATACTATCACAAATATAAATAAGAGATTGACACAGACATGGGGAACTGGAATATTAATTATCATTGGCAGGATAGTTCTAAACACAGAAGATAGCCTGTTTTTAAATCTTTATTAGTACTGCAGAAACAAAGAAGAATGATGGAAAATCTCTGGAGAATATAGCAATTTCCATAACCTTTTGATGTAAATTACAACTGTTATGACAGATAATTTAAAGTTGAGGGGGGGAGTCTCTGCTCACGATAACTGTGATTTGACAGAGACTCAAGGTGCAAGAGGAACATTGGAGGGTGGGGGGGAATAGTCCAAAGTTTGAATGTCATCTTGAATACTTGTATCCAAACTTGCTAGAGCTTTTCAAAATTCCATAACATCCAGCTCAAAGAGCCTTCCCCAAACCTCTAGTACACATCTTCACTAAGAGAAGTCAGACTGAAGTTCATAGTGCAGCATATATTCTGTTTTGAAAAGAACTGCTCTGTCCTTTACGTTTACAATAATTTGAGAAGTGGGAATGTTTGGGAGTAAGGCCTTTTTTTAAATTCTTGCCTATTTCTGAGTCTAGCTCCTTCCTCCTTTTCCTCCCACAGCACTTTTCTTTAACTAGTCAAAATGTTGTGGAGTTTACGGTGAGATTCATAAAGGTATTGAGGTGCCTAAACCTGAGATTTAGGTGCCTAAATCCCAACTTTAAGCTCCACTGCAAACCACAAAACTCTTGTCAAACCCTGGAGATGCCTAAACTCACTTGGCACCTAAGTTTTCAGAGTAAAAATTCCCTTGGGCCCCATGCCGAGAGAGAAGCACGTGCACTGTTGCCTCCCAGAGGGCTTCCAAACTTGTATATCTCACCTATTCCACAGAGCAATTCACAAACCACAAGAAGGTAGGCATTCGTTGAGTGTGAGGCCCAATCCAGTAGGCTGCCTACCAGATTGGATCTCATTCAAAACCCAGCTGATAGAGGATGAAGTGGTGGTCCAAATGCCCACCTTATAACTTTTACCCCAGTGGTCAGAGCACTCACCTGGGATGTGAGAGACCCACAATCAGTTACCCCCTCTGCCTGAGAGGGAGAAAGGATTTGAACAGGGGCCTCCCACCTCTCAGGAAAGTGCTCTAAGCACTGAGTTACAGGATACACTGATTTATATTCCTCAATCTCTCTTACTGAAGCTCCCCACTGTGGACAAATGAGTGATTGGAACAGGGGAACTGCACCAGGGTCTCCCACCTCCCAGTCAGGTGCCTTAACCAATTCAATAACAATTTAAGTATTGAATCCATAGTGGAGTAGTCATGAGAGGGTTATGCTGCCTCTTACTGGACACTTGTCAAGAACTACACTCTCTGGCCCTCAATTGCTTTCATTACAGGCTCAGTGCAAAAATATTTTAAAATCTATGTATCTAATCCTATCTAGTAGGCATTTGTATGATGCCCAGATTATCTAAGTATCATTCTGATGGATCAGTCAGGTTTTTTTAGGGAGCTTCTAATTGCTAAATATCTAAAGTTTTATTTGTTTGACACATTGAACTCATTGACTATTATTTCAAAACCTCCCTGCTCCCACAAGACATGGATGTGCCATCTCAAACTGTGATTTCATCACATCCCACTGCCTAAGGCCTTGATCCTGCAAATACTTACGCACATGCTTAACTTTACTAGTAGTCCCAATAGGGACCGTGAGAAATAACAGTGGGACTGCTCACAATAGTAAAGTTAAGCATAATGAGAGGGTAAGCACGTTTGTGTCTGCAGCATCAGGACTTAAGTTTTGGTCAGGTCTGCATTATTTTCTGTACCTCTATAGACTATCATGTCACCTCCTGTTAATCTGCTCTCTTAATTGAATAGTCGTTTTCCATTGCTTCTCCTTTGGAAGACTTTCCAAACCTCTTAATAATTTGTATTGCCCTTCTCTAGACAACTTCTACGTATTTTTCAAAATGAAGTGTCTAGAACAGGACACAACAATCAAGATGAGAGCACACCATCAATTTACATTGTCCTTAAAATATTTTCCATCATTATCCACCCCTTTTTGATCACTACTGAACATTTTAATGAGCTAACCATGGTGACACAGAGGCTTTTTTCTCAAGTAATTAATGCAGAATCCAGCAATATGTATAAATAGTTCAAATTGTAACACCCAACACAGATTACACCAGGCACTTGCCCGCAGTGAATTTCATATGCCAACGTGTCATCTAATCTCCTAGCTTTATTAGGGCCTTGACATTCTTCACAGTATTTTTGAGTTTGGAGCAGTGGTTCTAGTCCTGCTGCTTGCAGCCCACATCTACAGTCCACAGGACATCTTCAGGGCCAACAGGTAGTGTGTGAATATATATAGTGTGTGGATGTGACCACAGAAAATTGCATATGCGGCCCACAGTGGTAAAGAGGTTGAGATCCATTGATTTAGAGCAACCCAAATAATTGTGTGTGATCTGCAAACCTTACCCTTTCATTAGTCACCCTCATTGCAGGTCATTAGTCTAGTTTTTAAGGCAAGCTCTAGCTGGATTCTTGAAGGCATCTTATTATTAATCTACTTCTGCCCTGAAGTCTGGCCCTTCGTTGTTAACCTCTGGGCCTGATTCCCTCACACTCGCGTAAACCAGGAGTGAGGTTACAGGTGTCAAACCAGAGGAAGGGAAGGCGGGGCCGGGCTTTTCGGTTTTATTGCTGAGCCCCCCGGAGGGAAGCTGACCGCCCGGTGATTGCGTAGGCCCCAGCCCCGCGCCGGGCATTCAGCTCGCAGCAGTCCCGGGGTAGGTTCGGCTGGGCCTCCCGCTCCCCGGCACCGCCTGGGCAGCAGCCACCGACCTGCCGCTGTCCACTAGCGGGGCGGCTTTCCCGGGTCAGTGTCCGCGGGGCTCGGGCGGCTCCGGCCCGGGCGTGGGGGCCCAGATATAATGTCTGGAGTAAGCTGGCCCCAACTCAGGGGGGCCTCTCAGCAATGGGGCTCCTACCCCCCCCGCCCCGTGAGCCCGAGCACGGGTGGGGGGAGGGGCTCTGCGCCCCGCTGCTCAGAGGCGGCTGCGGCAAAGCACAACCACCCGGACCGAGGTCTTCCAGCGCAGTCGAGTGTGCAGGTCAGAGCGGACTTGCTTGGGCCGCTCTAGCCTGACGCTTCCAGGGGTCGGTGGTAGCCGCTTCCGGTGCGCGCTGCATTGTGGGTCAGTGGTAGCCGGGATGGTGGGGGAGGTGGAAGAGGCCGAGTTCCCCGAGCGGTTCCGCTCCTACTCGGAGAACGAGAGGCACTGGCGGGCCCGCCGCGAGTTCATCCTGCGGAACCTGCCCCCAGACTGGGCGGGGGGAGCGCCACGGCCCGCCGGCCGCATCGACCAACTGCTCTCGCTCTCCATGGTGTGGGCCAACCACCTCTTCCTGGGCTGCAGGTGGGGGGCCAGCGAATCCGGCCCCGACCCGCCGCCACCCGCCACCCCCCCCCTCCACCCGATTGCAGGGCGGGGCAGTGAATCCGACCCCGGGTGCAGGTGCGGGCCATTTAGTGACCCATCCCGAACCTGTAGAGAGCTGGAGGCAGGTCTCTCTGCTGGCAGAGGCAGCCCACTGAACCCACCGGGCTAAGGTGGAGACTCCTTGGGAGAGGGTCAGCTGCTCCATCGTGCCTCCGCCATTCTCCTTCCCCTACACACTAGGTTAGGACAAGGAGAAACCCCTGGACACTCCCTTCTCCAGCCATCAGCGCGCTTCCTGGGTCTGAACGTCTCCTAGCTCCCCGTCGCTGCTGAAAAGGTCTGGGCGGGTTTACCTGGGTGTAACTAACGTGCGTGAGTAACCTCCAGGGAAACGCACAGTGAAGACAGCACGAAGGCACTTCAGTTTTACCACATCAAGGCAAACTTG
This sequence comes from Gopherus flavomarginatus, assembly GCF_025201925.1. Taxonomy (NCBI): domain Eukaryota; kingdom Metazoa; phylum Chordata; order Testudines; family Testudinidae; genus Gopherus; species Gopherus flavomarginatus. The sequence continues at coordinate 12,626,189 of NC_066623.1, forward strand.
CTGAATTCAGCCCTAGGCGGAAGAGAGTTTATCTTGCTGTAGAACTAAAGCACCTTGTGTCTTCAGTATGTGTTTACCTCGGGATAGCTCACCTGCATTAGTTATCACCAAGTTTAAAAAAAAAAAACTTCTGTTTTTTAGTGGTCCTTGCCTTGTTAAATTGAGTTAATGCCTCTAGGGTTAGTCTAGCTACAGCGAGAGCATCACATTGCAAAACAACACATTGCAGCACCAAGTGACTGGATTAGCATACAGCTGAGTTAGCACTGCATTATGAGCTCCAGTGTTAGCAGGATCCAAATTTCAATATGCACCCCAAAGTTAAGTGAACACTATAGGGAAAACTTTTGATCTAAAACTCACAACCATGACCAGCATGGCTGTGTCTGTGTAAATGTGTAAAAGGTGGTGTTATTAAGTTCTATAACTTCGGTTTCAATACTGTGCTGCTGCAGACCTAGTATGGAACACCTATGCACAAAAACTGTATGTATTTAAATTCTGATAGACCCACACAGGTTGAGAGATGAATGTTTCATTCAGCTTCATAACTGATCAGAACATACATTCTTGCCATACTGAGATATTTGAGGGTTAGTTTTATAATACAGTGCACTGCAGTTTTGTAATGTGGGATCAGTAATTTTTCACAGGCATTTATCTTTATAGTTACAGCAAAGACCTTTTAGACAAGGTAATAGAAATGGCTGAGGGGATTGAAGTTGAAGATGTACCACAGTTTACTACGCGTGATGAAATAATGAAAAAGGTAACTATTCAGTTTAGAATTTCAGAACTTGCTTTGTGGGGATGACGCTATGTCAAATTTCCAGATTTGTGTGATGTACAGAACCAATAAGTCTCAAAAAAAAAAAAGTATCCCAAGTACTTGTTCCTAAGAGTTCTGCTTTACTACTCTAAAATTCTCTCCTTTCCATCTTGTGCTTCTTACAGTGTTCTTAATAACAACATCCCAGAAGTATATTACACATGGATCAGTTATACATTGGTGGTGGACCTACTAGCATATTTGCAATATTTGCTTTTCAGTTACTAAGGAAATGTTGGTCAAATGTATCTCTACCATTTATTAAAAAGCATTTTTTTATCCATTCTGCTAATTGGAAATCATTAATTTCATTTTTGCGTGTTTCTCTGGAAGAATTGTATCACCAGCTTTGCAAGTGCTATGTACTCCAAAAAGTACTGTGATGAGCAGCTAATTCCCAGAGGATTAAGGCCCCAATCCTGAAACACTAGTGCATCTGTTTAGCTTTAAGCATGTAAATAGTCCCATGGACTTTAGGAACTACTTATGTGCTTAAAGGTAAGCACATATGCTGGTGTTTGCAAGATCAAGGCATTAGTGTTATCTGGCTGGGTTGTGGGTGAACTGGAATGCTTGTATATCTCTCTTACAACTAGATGAGAAGTAGAGCTATAAATGAAAGCACTATGACAACCAAGTACTAAAACCCCAAAACAAACTAATAAACCTCTGTGCCACAGAAACAGCTGCCTGTTGTTTTCAGGCAGAGTTTGAATCACCGAATATAAATTACGGCTCAGTTTAGCTTCTCTCTCTCTCTTCCCCCCCACCCACCACCGGAAAAGACAAACAGACCAATAATGGTAACAGCTTCCCAATAGGGGAAGCAATTGAAATCACTACTCTTTTAGACAACATTTAGAGGCCATAAGTAGATATACAGCTGTCCTTCATGTTGATTTTAGAAGCTTTATTTTCAACACTCAAAACCTATTAATATCATGACTCTAAATATTTTTCGTACTCTCACACTGCCTCATTTAACACCACCAAAAGTGTCTTCTCATGAATAAAATGGTCCCAAATTGTTGTTCTGAAAATGGGGGTCATTTTTGGTGTCATTATTAGTGGAGATCTGTATTTTTATCATCTTCTAGGATAGCAAACTCTTAAGTGAGCAGTACTGTGAGATAACTGAGATTTTAAAAGACAGCCATTAAAATTATTGATATGATTTGTTTGTTCTCTTAGTTGTTTAACACTTTTTGGATATATAAACAGGTGAAGAGGAGATTGCAAATCTTATTAAATGACATTTTTATATGGTTATGCTGAAAATACATCAGTTTTTATCTCCCAGAGTTAGTTCTGGGCTTTACAGGGAGTTAAACATTAATTTAAAATGCAAATCTAAACAATTTGGATTATTAAAATCTAGTTGCTTGCAAAATCACTTGAAATTTCAAGACCAAACTCTGTGTGTGCGCGCGTGCACACATCCACATGGATGCACTTTTATTGTTATTTAATGGGGATTAAATAAAACTATTCCGTGAAAACTCTACAAGAAGTTACACAAAACCTACTTTATTACTTCCTAATGTAAGTCTTGTACTCTATTATGCTAAGGAAATCCTCTAAAGCTAATGTAGGTAAAAGTCAGTGTGAGTTGTTCATGCTGTTTAAAAGTAGTTTAAAACAGAATGTAAATTTTCATTCAGTGCCAAAGAATGTTGAGCAGGTTGTTAGTTTTACTTTCTTGGCAGCCGTATTTTTACAGTTGGAGAGTGTTACATTCAGAAATGAATGAAGTTCAGATCCCACAATTACTTTATTCAGCACTATTGCCAAATTTGAAAATTGCTCTATGGGTTTTGCTATTTTCAATTTAGAATAATCTAACTATTCAAGTAACTGTATTGCTAACTGTTTGAGGAGTAAGATTTTATTTTAAGTATTTCAATTATTGCCAGCAGATGTAACTAAATATGCTCTGCCTTGTGAATAACAAGAAATAGATACTAACTGTATTCTACAGAATTTTCTGTTGCAAGATATCAAGTACTCATATCTCCTTTCTACCTAATATTTCACTGGAGTAAAAATTCAGGTATCATTTGCTTTCACTACCATGAGCATTTCCATATTACAAATACGTAACTTGTTTTCTCTTTATTTTTAGCATCAACATTAGTACCTGCGAAGAAGAGGTCTCAAATTTTTGTCATGATACAAGATCAGTTTATGTGGAGGACCCAGTGTCAATTGAACATACTGTTTCTAAAAGGACTCCCTATGCTGTACCCCTAGGGAAAGGATTTTTTTTTAAACTTTGTGCCATTATGATGATGGATATCTACTTCCAAAGCTTTTTAAAATGAGAGAATCAGGTTTTTAAACAATTTTTACAACTCACTGATTCATAGAACAAAGAAAAAGCTATGATGGACTGTATTTTCCCCTTTCACATGAAGACAGGGAAGAGTAATAACTCCCAGAAAAGTAGGGAGAGGGGCTGGGGAGCTGCAGCATCCCCTGTTCTGTTTGAGTACAATTCTGTCTAATGACCAATGAGTCCAATTTAGGATGAGAGGCCATGGGGAATACTTGCCTCAAAGCACACACCCACTTAGGAAAGAAGGGGCTTACACTTCACTCTCAGTTGAAAGTAAGGGGATGTTATAAGGCTGTTTTGACCATTGACTAATATTGTTGTTACCCAGGTTTCTTTCTGTGTAACGGGAAAGGGAGGGCATGGTGCACAACGTGGTCATTACTCTGCTCTTCCCCTTCTATATGCAACTTAGATGAGTCTGTGGTGGTGATAAATGTCCCAATTAGCTGATTTTCCTCTCTGCATGCTTGCATCACTCTTCCCCAGAGTTTCTCTCTACTGCAGGGGAACCATAGAAATCTAAAAGTAACACAGAATAGTCTCTCTTTTACAGGTCTTGATTTTTAAGTGTTTTATGCCACATTTTTAAAGTCTTTAGAAGGCCTAATAACTGTGTCCATTCAGTCACTGGAATGAAAATTTCAATCATGAAATCTGGATAACTGTCTTGATTTTTAGCAATAAAATCATGTTCCTTTCCTGTAAAGTGAATTCCCTCTCTTGAAGCTTTATTTAAATAAAACATATCTACTGCTGTTCTGGCAGGATCTGATCCAAAGCCCATTGGAATCAAGGCCCCAGAATGTTTTAAATTAGTAATCTTCCAAATGAATAACAATTGCCACAGATTTATTTACATGTATCTTGTAATCTCTGGGAAATGTCAGGGGAAATGCTGAAGGTTTCATCTGAACAGAGGCTTAAATAGCGTAAATGCCAGACGGGTAGTCAGATCAGTTACCAAAAGCATTGCCTCCACTGATTACCTCTCTGGGAAGCCCCTTCTAATCACCATGGAGTTACAGTAGCCATTTCATAAATGAGGTCAAGATCCTTTGTGATCTGGACCTCAACATGAGTTTTGTGCTACAGCAGACTGAACATTCTGCAGTAGCTTTATTTACATTTAAAACTGAATGAATGTTTTATTGCATTAAATATAAAAATGAATACGATCACTACAGTAGCTTGTGTTGTTTTGATATTCAATTTATTTTGTCTGTCCCTGCATTTTCAGTATACTACAGACTGTACTGACCAATCTATAATTGTATCATAGAAAAAATGGGAAGCTGGAGGATTTTGCATGTTGGGGTAGGGAGCGTTAGGACTTTTGAAATCTAGATACGCAAAAGGAGGCAGTTTGGGGATTCTGGGATCAGCACATTAGCTGAATTCTGCTCATTTGATCAGCAGTTAGCTGCTGACATTTAAATTATTAGTAATTTTCAGAGCCAACACCCCACTGACATAAATTAGAATTCAAACTTCACGTTCAGGCTGCCGGAAGACAATGCATCAGTTTATACAGAGTACATGGGTATTGGTGTTAGTAGCACCACTTCTATATCGAATAACTGTTGATATTGCCAATGTTTTTTCAAACTCATGTTTTAAATCAACACACAGTTACAAAATGCATATTTAAAAGAAAAGTTCAAGTCCTGGCTCCACTGCCCCCTATATCTGAGCATCTATGTCTAGGGACTTCATGCAAACGTATTGGACTTGAGTCAGCATAGTGTGGGGCAGCTGATGTTCACCAAGGTTGTGCTGGGTTGAGAGAGAGGAAGGATGACATTGTGACTGAAGCACAGATCTTGAAGTGAGATCCAGGTTGCCATGTAGCACTAGGTAAAGTCACTACCTGTCTCTTACAGATTGGGAAACTGAGACACAAATGGGGATAGTACTTGCTCATCTGACAAGGGGATCGTGATGGTTAATTCATTAATAATTGTAAAGTGCTTTGAGATTCTCTGATGGAAGGTGTGGTAACAGTATAAAATATTAGAATTTGGTTGTGTAGGGTCAAGTTTCCTTGTGAGGAAGGGACAGATCACTGGCTGGGGGTTGTGCTGTGGCTTGGGAGAGGGAGGACAGATGACCTAGAGCCTGTTGGTTCTAAAGGTTACAAAATCTCTCAAATTTGCTGACACCTTGTACCCTAAGTCTGAGTTTGAGGTATTTTTCAGCTGTGTTAAATACAGTTTTGGATGCAAACTTTCAACTCAACTAGAGTGTCATGATTTGCCAGTATTAACAGACATTTTAGAAGGATATGTTGTGCTTTTTTGATTTCCAGCTGTTGCTCTGAATGTGCTTTAGACATTAGCTAATTAAGCTACTCGTTCTGAGGGGATTAAGTGACTTGATCAAGGTCTCAAGATTTGTCTACATTTAAACCACTACAGTGGCACCACAGCAGCGCGTCAGTGTAGACACTACCTATGTTGATAGGAGTTCTGTTGGCATAAATTATCCATGTCCCAGAGAGGTGGTAGCTAGGTAGATGGAAGAATTCTTCTGTTGACCTAACACTGTCTACATAGGGGGTTAGGGTGGCATAGATATGTCTGTCACAGGTGTAGATTTTCCACACCCCTGAGAGAGAGCGCTATGCCGGTGTAAGTTCCTGCTGTAGACCAAGCAACAGAGAGGGCCAGTGTCAAAGCTGGAAACAGAACCCAGATCTACTGACTCCCAGTCTTGTGTTCTTAATGCAATAGTTCACATACATATGATGCTCTTGCATTTATAACATTGCATCAAAGTCATGGTGTAAGTGAAAGTCCTATTGAAACAATGTAGGAAATGTTAAAATGCTGAGTGGAACAAGCTTTTGATTTTACCTATTTTGTGAAGGCACAGGTACCCACCCCTCCCCTCCCCCCAGTCGTAACAGGAACAAAACCAGTAGGAACTGATTAACATCTTTCTATTGTGTTTAAGAATCTGATCAATGTCAAGACAATAGGGAAGCAGGGGCTAGTAGGAATAAAATGGTTGTGACCTAAAATGAAAAAAAAATTTAGTCATTAGTGAAGAAGCATTTACAAATTTCAAATCTCCAATGAATGGAAATGTCATTAGCCCCTCCATGGGGCGTTACCAGGCCTTCTTTATACTACTCATCACCCATGTTTAATACAGCAATGCTCAGCTGGGTGTAATAATAAACAGTAGGTTTGGTTTATTAAGATTTACTAGAGTTCCAAGAATGCCTTGAATGAGCTACCAGCAACTTACAAGGGTATCACAGGGCCAATAAAAGGAAAATCTGTAATATATAGCAGAGAACTGCTGCTCTGGTCAACTGCTAACCACACTTGGATGAAATACTGAGCTGTAAAACATGTTTAAAATGGAAGGATAACTGCACTCTGAAAAAGCATGCATACTTCTTAAATTAGTTTATTGCAGCTTACTTTCAGGAGTTTCTATACTTATTAACTAGAGCTGATTTTCAGCCTCTCAGCTCTGTTTCGACAGCAGAATTCTTCCCTTTGTATCACGTTCTCTCTCTCTTAAAGCTGGGCAGACAGCAAAAGCTTAAAGTTGCATTATAAAGGAACGGCTTCAGTTTCTTTTACAATGCCACTTTTCTGAGCAAAGGTTACACTGAGCTTCTCTATGTGCCTAAACTCTGCTTAAGACGCTGCACATGTATTGCACTGTGCCAGTATTTTCCAGAAGTTAAAGTAAATGTACAGTAGCTAACAGTGTGCAGTATCACACCTATTGTGCACTAGCCAGAACGTTAAGGCTGCTGTACTAATTCCTCTGGTTGCCCTGTTAGGGAAGCTAGTCCTCCCATTTGGTACTAAAAGTTCCAGAGTTCTATTTCTAAAGCTGTACATAACCTGTTTGTTAATGACTGTGGAAGCTGGGTTGGACCATAGATCACTGCAAGTTCAACACACATTACATGAAATGTTTTATTAAGTGAAAGCTAGTCAAGAACAGTGACTGACTGAACATCACTGAAAGCTTTTTGTAACATCAACGTACAAAATCTCTTGAAAGTATTTAGTACAGCTAGTGAATAAGTTTGGCCAATGAGTTATGGCATCAAATGAAATACTCAAATACTTTTCCATTAACACAGTATCATTTATAAAACCTTAGAAGCTGGAAACATTTTTTTAAAAAAAAATCTCACATTTGACTTTTAAAACAAAATTTAAAAGTAAAATTTTCAAACTTGGGTTCTATACTTAAGTGAAGATGGTCAAAAGTGAGTAGTGATTTTTGGGTGTTTAACTTTAAAAATGTTTATTAAGTGTTGAGAACCTCCCCTCTGAAATTCAGGTCCTTCAAAGTGCCTTGAGTTGGGCTATTCAAAATAAACTAGTGTCTTCTAAAAAATCTAGGCACCCTACATAAAAGTGGCTCTTCACTGAAGTCAGTATGTTGTGGGTGCTCAGCCCTCTTTAAAAAAAAGAACAAAAGAAGAGGTGACTTAAGTATGTCAAATTTAGACATCATGCTTTTAAAGTTTTGTTTTAAATGAGCAAATAGGAGTATCTTTCACATTTCTAGAAGCAGGGACATTTACGCAGCCCTTTGTTTTCACCAGCATAACTGATTAACCCATTACAGTGTGGTGGCAGCTGTAGACCCAAGAGAGGAAAATCTTTTCTTTGGCAGTTTTATTTTTAAACATCTTAAAATTCTGAGAATGTGGCCTATAACATCCAGGTCTGACAGTGAAGGTCATAAGTGGTAATAACCTGATGTCCCCTGACTCCTATTCTCACTCTTACAGTAAAAATATGCAGCTAATAGAGCAGGCTGACCATCACTATATATTTTACATTAACATCATTCTTTTCATCCTGAAGTATTTACAAACTATGGCTCTGATCCTGTAACCATTTAGGCACACAAGTAACTTTACATATGTTAATAATACCAGTGAAGTCACACTATCTAGTGTGTATATACATACATGTCATGATGCTGCTTTTATCTACCTTTAAGAATTAAGGGTGTAAATCTAACCAGCATTTAAACCTATGGATGCAGAGAACCTATTCTAAACCACCTGACACTTAGACCACTAAGTTATTCCTTTGGAGATATCCTGCATGCATACATCCCAGGAGTGCGAGGTGTATGTTAAGAACAATTGCAAGATTGGGCCCTAAGTGTTTTACAACAGTTTATTTGTATGCATTTCCCAATTGCTTTGCAGACTCTTATTAAGGAGTAGCAGCCATCTTTCACACACAGCTTTGTGTAAATAAATACACTTTTTAATTTGTATCATTGTTTGCACTCACTTTCTTATAAGTGGCTAGTGTTCTGTTTGCCTTTGAGTTACAGAACTACCTTGACAGTGTGTCTCCTGGACTTTGGAAACTGAACACGTTGCTTCCCAAAAATATTCTTCCCTAGAGATCCCATAGTTTTCTGCCTAATCTACTCACTCTTGCACCTGGCTTATCAGAAGGGACAGCTGCAGCAGAGTATATTTATTACTTTTCCACTAGAAGAGGTCAGCATTATTTAAGTCATGTGACCACCTTTTTCGAAAATGTTTTGTTATAATCTTATATTTTCCCTTTTTTCATGCTTTAGTAGCAATCTAGAAAGTTACAGCTGAAAAGTTGTTACTAAAGTTGGTACAGTGAGTTTAGACTAGCAACAGGGAAGGACTTCAAAGTGGGACAAAATTAAAGATCTTTATTCTACATCATTTCAAATTACTGTTCCTTTAAAACAAGATGCCAAAAGATTGAAACCACCACCACTGTACTAATATGCATCTTAGAATTCAGAAATATCAATTTCAAGCAACTGTGAACAGTGATCTCAGCCAAGTGGGGAGAGAAATAGTAGTTAGAGTAGACAGAGGAGGGGAAGCTCTCACTGCACCAGCCACAGAGGGGAAGTTGTAATTAACTCTGTTTACCCAAGCCAAGAAAAGTTGCTGTCCCCACTCAGCACCCTAAAATTCTTAGGCTAAGTACACTGAGGTGGTAGATACTTGTCTTAGGCCCTTCACCCCATTTCATCCTTCCCTCCTAAAAATGAAGACTTCCTTATCTTTCTATCCCCGTCACGGCCACTTGAACAGTACCCATCCTCATTTCTTCTCACCCCCAACCAGCACCTACTTGCTCTCAGCAACCATCCTGTTTTCCCTCCGAGAGCTGATCCACATTCCATGTAAGGAAATGTCCAGCCCCCACCTCGCTCGCTGCTGCTGAGCAGTGCCACCTTTCCCCTGCTAGGTTGGTGGAAGGAAAGGCATCTCACAGAAGGTTGGCTGAAGAGAGGGAGTATCCCCAAAGAAGGGGAGGAGAAGGAAGAGTGGGACTCCCTTCAGGCAGGAGGCCTCTGCTAGCCCCTCCTTCCAGCAGAAACAGACCTAGCTTCATTTCTACTATGGGGCCCTAAAGCCCTTAAAATTACCTATTGCCCACACTGAATCCCCCTGGGAACTGGCAGTGTTCCTATGGGTTAAAGATCTGCTTCTGTAACAAACCTCTCCTTCAGTGGTAGCATGAGCAGGCCTAAATTATTTGGAATTTCTGCCAATATAAAAGTTGTGAGAGTGACACTTGTACTTCCATATCTCAGTCCGCAAGTACTGCACATAAGTTATGCAATGTTACCCTAAACACGACAAAGACCATGTTTGGAGAGTAGTCAAAGAAAGTAAAACTACTGTTATATTTGCAATGGGCTAGCACAACATCCAACTTCTGTACAGTCTTCTCTCTTAAATCAGCCACCTGAGTTACAAAGGCTATAAACAATCTGTTTACGCAGCAGATTGTATCAAGAGCTTCTGGGGATGAAAAACTCAAAGCATTCCCATTCCTCAAAGCTTCTCAGTAGTTTTAAATAAAAGCATATATTTATCAAGAAGTTGAAATACGTAGTGCTAAACTTGCAGCTATCAAGGAAAGTAACATTAATAAATTACTCATCTAAATAGCTCTTAGAGTAACATAATGGAACATGTTCTTCAAAAGATTTAAAATAGACGCAGTCTTAGGAGCTTAGTTTCTAATATCACTGCTGTACACCAAATTCTCCAGAAACAACTGTGCAGAGAACTACTGTCATCCCCCCAAACAAATAATTACAGTCCATTCTATCCTTTCATCTACAAGTGGTGTCTCCAGATCATTTTGCATCTGAAAGTAAATAAATAAAGCAGCTGCCTCAATTCAAACAACCAGCACTCTGGAACACTCTTGCTTCAGTAGCTTTTGTTGGCAGTGACTTCACTCCATCATTATCTTCATAAATATTTTCCCATAAACTGAAGTTTTCTTTGGTTTATTACCTACCTGTGAATTGATAGCTTCAAAACACCTATTATTGGCAGGGCAATCATTGTGAGATGCTGTGCTGTTTGAAACAGTAATTTGACAATGTTTTTTCAATGTGGAGACATTTCAAATTTATCTATGATCAGGTATAAGTTTTCTCTTAACATCCCATGGTTCTGTTATTTATATTATGGTAGCACCGATGGGCTCCAGCCATAGATCTGAGCCCTACTGTGCCAGGCCCTATATAAATACAAAGAGACAATCCCAGCCCTGAAGAGCTTACAGCTTAAGCACAAGATGAGAGACCATGGGCAGATGCAGTAGAGAGGGAAGTTCAAGGTAACAGTGAGACAACACAGGTCAGTATAAGCAGCAGCAGCCGTCAGAGTCAACCAGCTCCTAACCATTGCAAATTTTTTTATACGCATCCCAGAAGAGAATTTAAAGAACAATGAGGAGGACTTCATTAACATTCTAGATGAATACATTCCATCTATGGTTGGAGGAAGGAAGAGGCACATAATGTTAAGGATGACCAATACAAAGTTATTTTCATTATGTACCATAATTGGCTGAGCAAAGTGAGGTCCTATATTCAATTGGATGGCGTTTCTCTGTTGGGCATATACTGTTTCAGTTCATTTTGAAATCTAATACCAATACATGCACAAGTCAGTAAATAGTTCATGAAAAATTATAATACAACTGTTTACTGCATCAGTGTATCAGTAAAGGCAGAACTAGCTTTTACCTGCCAGCATTACAAAGAGTCTTTTAGTTTCAAAAACTGGAGCCAAATTAAACGTCTTTTTTCAAGGGGAGTATTGAACAATACACTGGCATATATTTACATTGCTCTCTTTTTATTACTCATTCGCACAACATCCTAAAATTAGTCCTTAAAATGCAGTTTGGCAAAGTGATTAATATCAGCACGTTTGTTGCATTGGTATCCTGTGTATTTTCAGTGTATGCCAAGGGCTTGTCTACATGGGAAAAAAATAGGCCATAGCAGCTGGTGCACACTAACTATTCTGCACTAATTGCCCCAGTAGACACTCTTACTGCACACTAAAAATGTCTTTGTGCACAGTAGCTTACTGCACTTTGGAAGTTGATTAAGCTAAATTACCTGTAGGCATTCAATGCATAAGTGTCCACATAGGTAGCTGGTAGGCAATAGCTAGTGTGCTCTAAATTCACACCCTAGATTACTTTGCACTTACTTCCTTGTGTAGGCAAGCCCTTAGTTTAATGATAAAAATAAGTTTGTGCTGGCTTGTACATCCTCAGCAAAATTGTTAACTAAGATAGAAATGCAGTTTCTGTCATGCCTTATACTTAAACAACCCCTGTAGAGAACGCATGGTTGTATACAGGTAATGGAGGATGGAATCGGAAGTCTAAGAGACTGCGTGTGTATCGCTGGGGACAAAATAGAGCCTGTAAAATCTTTATTACAGATGGTGTGATATTATAGGGACCCAACCTAACTTTCCGATTGCACGGAGAAGTTATTAAAGTGGCAGTTAGAAAAACCCCACCTGACTAATTGTAAACTAAACAAATTTGATCTCGAGTGTCTGAGAAATAGCCACGGAACTAGACAATATCACTTTTACAGTCACAATTAAAATGCAGTCCTCTGAAAACAATGTGTCTTGCAGGAGTTTTCTAGGTAGAATGCGTAAGAGAGCCAACTGTTTGGCTACAATTAGAAAATAAACATCAAAAATACATCTCAGTAACAGTATGTGATACATGATAGATTTAACTAATGCTTTTCTCACAATTTAAGGAAGAGTAAATATAATAATAATATTATCCTATTATGTATCAACTTGTACAGTAATACATAAGACCTCTTAGTTAGGAATTAAGCAATTCTGGATGATCAGAGATCAAGTTATAGTAAACCTATTTCATGTGTGTTAATATACAATGTGAAAGACTTGTTAAGTGATTAATACTTTCCCTGCATGTGACAAGCTATTAAGCATCTTATACATGTATGCAACAGTGATACTAATAAAGCTTGTATTAGTGAGAAAAAGGATGGCCTACAGGCCAAAACACAGGACAGAGTCAGATGATATGGGTTCTGGTTGCAGCTGTGCCACTGACTTGCAGTGTGACTTTAGATGAGTCACTTATCTGTGCCTCAGTTTCCCCATCTGTAAAATGGGGCAGATACGTCCCTACACATTTGTGCAAGAAGACTACAGGACCAAAGCAAGCTCCAGTGTAGGTAGACATATCTCCACTGAAGACTATTAATGCATTACACATCACAGCAGTTTTCCTCATATTTGTAAAGTGCATAATATTAGCATTTATCAAGAGAAAAAGATTCAACACTAAAACTAAGCCCTTTGAAAGAGATACAAAAGAAATTAACAAAAGAATGTCTTGCACTGAGGTTATGTATTTAACAGTTTTACATGTAATATTTATATATAAAAACTTTAAGTGCTTTTCTCCAATTTAAAAATCTAAAGAATTCAAAAATAAGGCATTCAATATTTGAAAAAGTACAGATTTACAAAATGTGTATATTCTTTCATGAAAACTCCACATCAACATTATACACTTGGAAAAAAAATACAAACAGGATATATTACAAATTTATGTAGCAATAACTTAGTTCATACCATGCAATAAAAAGTACATTAATCAAGATACACAAGCTTTTAAAGTTTCTAAACTGAAGGGCTTAATTTTTTTGCAAACATGTTTGTATGCAAATCCTTAGAACTTGTGGCACTTAAAATTTCTGGTAGCCTTTCTACTGAGTGTTAAATTGGACACAATGATTATGAAGAGGAAGATTAACAAAGTAGTCATCTATTATGAATCGTTCCAGCTTTGCTCAACAATAGCTGAAACTCTTTTCTCATATTCACGTTTGTTTTCCTGATAAAGTTGTGCTGCCTGACTGTTTGCAGGACTGTTTGGATTAGGTTCATCAAGCAGAGACTGTGAGAGGACGGGGAAAGAAAAAAAAATAAGATACTTGGACCAGTATGTTCTTGATAGTAATTTCATTAAACACACACACCATGGGGAACAACAGGATGCTGATTTTGCAACTAGCTTAAGCTCTGCACTCCTGGGGGAATTCTGTGCCATTGCACAATGCAGAATTTCATGTTTCCTCCTCGACAGAATTGGGGATGCAGAGCTGCTGACGGCCACTAAGGGCCGCTGGACTCTGCAGAGGCCAGCTCACAGTAAGCATAGCACCCAGCATCCTCATTCTCGCTGGGACGTGAGAACACCTGGGAGACCCAGGTGTGGCAAAGGCTGAGGAAGAACAGGGATGCACCACACCACATACCCAGACAGAATAGTAAAGAAGCTGAGGTGAGTAAAGGCTCTGGGGCTGAGGATGTCTAGGTCAGGGGGTGCCACACCACTGGGGGGAGGAGGGTACGGGTATCTCTGGGGGCCCTACACAGCCCCCTCCAGTACCCCCCAACTGGAACTAGGTTGTCATAGGGTTTCTTTAACTCTCTACTCCTAAGGGAATCTCTTTTGTTGTTGTGTGTATTGTTGGCACACTTGTTGACAGGTACTTTGAAATAAATTACCAAAATAATTGAAAATGGAGTGATTGCATTGTGTTATTTCGACACAAAATATGCAGATTTTTAAAATATTGCACATAATTTTTAATTTTTTGTTGCAGAATTCCCCCAGAAGTAGTCCTAACATATGAAATAGTTCCATCCTAAATTAATGCAGTCCAAGTAGCTGGATTCCAGTAATACTGGCTCTTTAACGATTTCACAAGCATAACGAAACATAGGCTTCAAAATAAAATAGTTAACATTTCTCACACACACCCTGGCCTTAAATACATAAAAATTACTGTCACATCTGGAATAATAATGGTCAGGAAAATTAATCAAAATAAATGTCCTCCTATAAGCATTCCCTGACAGGATTATTTTTATTGCTTAGAAATAAAGTGAATATATAGTTCATCAACTAACTAGTCTTTAAAATAAGCTTAAAAACTCATGATTACTTTTCAGTACAGTCCATTGGTGTTGATGCTGTCTGTTTATTTCACTGTATCATCGGTTTTGTGAAGGAGGGTTATCATCATATACTTAGCTTGCTAAAAATTACCTGAATTGAAGTTAAAATAGATGAAACATCATACGTTGGACTCCAGCGATTCTGAAGGATGTCTAAACATATGCTACCATCCGCATAAACTGTAAACAGAACACAGAAATTATTTAAAACTCCGGCCATTTTTAATTTGTTGTGATTAAACACTGCATGAATGGATGCACTATTTATATTGGAATGTGACAATTCAGTTTCACTAAACATTTTAGGAAGCATGAAAGGGAAATAAAGTGTTCTTCTGAGGAGAGCATTTTTGTAAGAATCGGACACCAGTTTTATACCTTGTATTTAGGGGAAAATACATACTTTGTTTGCTTTCAGTAACGTAAGAGGAGAGGAAGGATGGTCCAGTACTTGGGGCTCTAGCCTGGAATGTGGGAGCTCTGGCTTCAATTCCCTCCTCCATTTGTATGATCTTGGGCAAGTCACTTAGTCTGTCCATGACTCAGTTTCCTACGTGTAAACCAGAGATAACAGTATTTCCCTACCTCACAGAGGTGTTGTGAGGATAATTATGTTAAAAGATTGTGAGGAACTCAGATACTATGGTAATACGGGCCATATGAAGTACCTAAAAAAGAGATACTGGAGTTCTTGATGTTTCACAGTGGGGAGAAAGAAATGGGTAGGCAGATTTGAATTTGGGTAGGGTATGCCTACATTTCTCACGGCCCATGTGATGGAAGACTCATCCCAGTGCTACATCTGCCACAGTGCTGAATCAAACTGATGTGATGCCAGTGATCTTCACTCAGTGTTTCCCCAACAGGAGCACTAGTATTCTAGAGCAGCAGAGGTATAATTAATTATACTCCTATGCAGCTTCTTAGAGAAGGGGAAAAAATACAGCTTATCTACCCCTCACACCAAGTGTCTCGTGAAGTGTCTCTGGAGCATGACTGGAGAAGCACTAAGGATCCAATCCTGCTCCCAGTGAAGTTAAGATTCCTGCTAACTTGAATTGGTGCAGGATCGTGACACATATGCACACAAAGGGTTTGGCTACACTTGCAGCTGTACAGCGCTGGGAGTTAAAGCTGTCTTCGTACAGCTGTGTAGGGAAAGCGCTGCAGTGTGGCCACACTGCCTTGCAAATTCCGACCACTTCCCCCACCCCTCTCTCATTCACTCTTAAATGCAAATAGCCTTCAGACCAGATAAGCAGCTGCTCCAACAGACTCCCTTCCCGCCCCCGCAGTGTTGTTTCTCTCCTCAAGCAAACACTAGCTGTGGACAATCCCTGCCTGCCTCTGCTCAAGCAAAAAATTGCTGTGTTTGTTTTTTAGATAAGCAGCACCAGAAGCCCCAAGTTCATAACAAAACAAAGAGAGGCATCATAACAAAACAAAGAGAGTTCTTTAGTTAAAAGCATTATGGGAAAATTCCAGAGGTCAGTTACAGTGTAGTAAGATTAATCACTGTTTACACTGGCACTCCAGCACTGCAGCACCAGCGCTGTTCTCTTTATTCCTCTCGTCCACATGGAGTACAAACAGCACTGTAGCCAGGGAGATACAGCGCTGTACGTGCCTTGCCAGTGTGGATGGGGAGTAAGTTGCAGCGCTGTAAAGCCACTACCAGGCGCTGCAACTCTCCAGTGTAGCCAAGGCCAAAAGAAATGTAATCCTGATGAAAAAAGGGAACAGAGAAAAGAAACAAGAGCAAAGGAGAGATGCACACAACGGAGGAGGTCACAACTCAAGCTATGTCTACGCTACTATGGAATCAACGCTTCGGCGATCAATGTACTGGGGGTCGATTTAGCGGATCTAGTGGAGACTTGCTAAAATCGACAGCAGAGTGCTCTCCAGTCAACCCCAGTACTTCATTAGGAAGAGAAGTAAGGTAAGTTGATAGGAGAGTGTATCCTGTCAACCCAGCACAGTGTAGACACCGCAGTAAGTCGACCTAAGCTACATTGACTCCAACTACATTATTCATGTAGACATAGCCTCAGGTAGCTAGTGACAGGTATCAGGGTCTGAATTCAGTCCCTTGCAATTTAGGCCAGCAATACTTCAGAAGTAGTTCATTCAGTTTTTAAGAGAATAATTATATCATCATTCTAGCAGGCTGAAGAAACAGCTTTGATAAGGTTTAAAAAAAAAAAAAAAAATAATACACTAAGGTCCCCTCTGCCAAACAGAAGATTGCCACTATTCAAGACAGGTAGGTGCAATGGAACAAGGAAGTAAAAGGGATTATACAAAAGACTTTCCTAAAAATGAAGGAGCAGAAGAGGAAAACAAATTAAGTGTTTGACTTTAGTGAGAGCAGGAGAAAAGAGATCCAGAAATAAAGCATCTTGCTAAAATGGAAAGTTCCCAGAAACCAACATTGGCTATAAGAGAGTAGGATAGCAATAGTCTAAGATATTTCATTTCCTCATTGGCTAATATTTGCATTAGCTAACAAGACTGCACAATGATTACAGAATCCAGAAGTAGCTTCTTCTAACTAAGTTTACTGGCACCAGGATATTTACTTTGGAAAAAAATGTTAAACGTTGCTGAGCTTCAGGCTGTGATATCACACTATTCTATTCTACATTTGTTTTGGCTAAATAAGTATGAATACTCACCATTCGGATGAAACATTTTTGATAAAAATCTAACAGTTGGCGGCTTATTTGGGTATTCTTCTGAAAATTCTATTATTAGTTTAAAAGTACCTGTCCAAGAAAGCAAACACAAAAACATCATGTAACTATAATTGTATCAAAACATCTTTGTGAACACTTGACGTGATATTTATATTTCAAATGCCAATAAAACTGATATGTATTGCCATGAACAAAAATAGCATCAGCATCTTTGTAAAATTTAGAGGAGCCTACTCAATACACAGAAAAGCAACTATTTGAATAGAGTACAACTTCAGTTATCTAAAAATTGTAACCGACACTTAGAAAAATCCTCCAGTGGTCTGAACTATGTTATTATCAGATACTGGGGAGGTGACACTGCACTTGGACAGCAGGAAGTTTTGGATAACTGTATGTGACCAATAGTTTAAAGAGAAAAAAAAAGGGGGAAAGAGAGCGAGCGCACTAATCTGTCATTTTGTTCAGCCAACGTTTCCAAATGATTCCTGTTTTGACAGTTTTTGGGATTCAGTGAATCAGAAGGTAAGAGTTTTCCTGCCTGGATCAAACACTTCTAAAGAAGAATTTTTTTTAAAGGTGAAATACTGAATTTCTGTTGACACCATTAATCAACAACTTAAAAATAATGACTATCATCACCCACTAGCTATTTTAGTGTCTCTTCAGTAGGCCTGACCCTCCAGTGCTTAGTCACTGAAATCTATCGGAGTTAGACCTAAAATGGACTATGGCTGAGCCCAGTACATGAAAAGATGGATTTTTATAACAAATGGCTTCAACCTTTAAAACCTGAGACTGATTTATTGAAAAATATTTATTAAGGACCAGTGAATATGTATGCCACATATCACCAATTTCAACCCACTTCCACCCAACTTCTCCCTTCCCTACACACACAGTAAGCTATTTTCTGACTTGCAAGAAAACTAGAAAGCCCTGTTAATGACCATTCCTTGCATAACTGAAACGACCCCCCCTTTCCGCATATACAGTAGATATTACACTTATACAGTTCTTTCGTGTTTGTTTACAATTTGATCTTTTTCATTAAAACAGTTTTATACAGAGATCAATTCAAGATTATTTCCTCTTGCTCTTAATAAAATCTGATTCACCTTTGTGTTGTATCATGTGCTAAAGACAAAGCCATATGTAACCAGAGAGCATGAAAATCTTTGTGACTAGGCATAAGACATATGAAACAGTCCGATGATATTAGCCTTCAGCATCTCCTACTGAACATTCCACTCTCCCTGTATATAAACACTTCTAGATATGGCCACTGTTTCACAGGATTACAGTTACTCATCAACCACTGTAGAGAAAAGACAATGCACTGGCACGAGTTTTGGCCAAAATACTGTAGTCTCTGTTAGACAGCAAGCCCTTACCAACTCACATTGTCTGTTGGCTTGCTTTTTCTAGTTCAAAATTAAGTTGTGTGTGTATTATGGCTAAAAAAAAAAAAAAAAACAAAAAAACCATACAACATTTTATATATAGGAAATATAAAAATCTTTCTTAAAAGCAATGCTGGGATCATTTCTGAAAGAGAAGGGAATAAAAAAAATTAGTTACCTACCATCCTCAAAAGGGGTACCTTCTGGCCTAGAAATAAAAATATAAATATATTTATCTATTTTTACACAGGCACCCAAACCTCCCCCATCCCCTTCAAAATAGAAATGGGGGGTGGGGTGGGGTGGGGGAGAGTAAAGAATTAAGATGCAACTCCTTGATATTTCCCAGGATACTCAAAGTACTCTCCTATTAAACTGGTAACTTGGTTTTTAATCCAGAAATTGGATTTCTTACAACTGATCCAGGACAATAACTATTTCGTAAAATGGGGACGACCAGAATCAATGGGAAGATTCAGATTCACTAAAACTGCAATAAGATCACTAGCAAAGTACTAGGATTTATGATAAGACTGAATTGGTTTCCTGATCCATGAGATACCTAATGTAACTAGACAAGTTCTGCCCACAGAATTGTATTGTAAACCAATCTGGTCACTGCTAACATCTAAATTTGTCTGCAAAGGGCATGGAATTCTTATGTGCTTCTCAGGGGGAATCCTGCCTTTTCTTGTTTTCCTACCCAATCTTCAACATAATCTCCTTTGTTTTCACTATGAATTGATACAAATTTTAAAAAAAAAGACAAGAAAATGGACATTATAAGGCTACAGAAGGACAAAAATGTAGCTGCTTTCCTTGAGTGCTCTACTATGCCTCAGTATTCAAGGTTATAGACCATACAAACCTATTTCCTCATCAGAACATACTTACTAATTTTTGCTGTTTTGTCTCAAACTCAGCATTTTGGCTTAGTACATGCACATAGTCTCAAGCGTTTTCATAGAATCAGCCATTATCTAACTCAGGGGTAGGCAACCTATGGCACGGGTGCCAAAGGCAGCATGCAAGCTGATTTTCAGTGGCACTCGCGCTGCCCGGGTCCTAGCCACCGGTCCAGGGGGCTCTGCATTTCAATTTAATTTTAAATGAAGCTTCTTAAAACATTTTAAAAAGCCTTATTTATTTCACATACAAAAATAGTTTAGTTACATATTATAGACTTATAGAAAGAGACCTTCTAAAAACGTTAAAATGTATTACTGGCACACGAAACCTTAAATTAGAGTGAATAAATGAAGACTTGGCATACCACTTCTGAAAGGCTGCTGACCCCGATCTAACTTATATTTAACCGTTTAGTATTATCTTCTCTACAGTGAGCAAAAGTCTTCTCTTACCCAAATATAACTGCATTCCATTGCATAATGTTATTCTCAGATGGCGCACCACTGACACCCACAGGAGGGTCTTCTTGCAATCTAACAATTAAAAAAAATAGAATATGAAAAAAATGTACATGTTAAAATTATACACACACACACACACAGCGCCAAACTCAGACAGAAACATGTAAGCATATCCAGAGTTTGTACCCATTTCTTCTTCACTACTAGAGAATTCAGGCTGTGGTTTGGAACACAGACTACATACTTCAGTGTTATATGCACATTAAATATTCCAGAGACAGAAGCCCACCAAGGGATGCAGATCAGGGTTTTCTCTTCGAATATTTTTTCAATATTATTAAGACAGATCCGCACCAAATAAATAAGTGAAGCATATGTTTCCTCATGCATGGAACACATCATCAAATACAAGAGCAGTTATGAAACATCTTGTACATCTGGTTTAAAACACCACATTGCAAATAATGAAATGAGCATTCAGACAGACACCCGCTGGCTACAGCAGTGAAGAGAAAGAGAGAAAAAGATGTATAACCACAAATTGACACAACTAAACCGTAACTATTGTGGAAACCAACCAATTATATTTGTGTGATGCACACATTGGAAACTAGTAGAAGGGAACACAGATCAGGTTTTTCTTATGGTTTTTAATACTATATGGACCAAATTTAGCCAGACCACACAGGCCTATTTTGGCTAGTAACCTGTTCTCTCAGTATGCTCAGTCAGATAACTTAAATGTCAACAGCATGAGCTACCTACCGCTTTGGCCAGGAAGAGAAGGAATGTGCACTTCAGAGATAGCTTTGGCATTTAAATCAGGACAAAGTTTCACACACTGCACTGTGGGAAGGTCTTTAACTACAGAGAATTTGTGGTGTGGCCTGAACTGAAAGCTTAACTTGTTTGAACAGAGTCCAGAGATATTTAAGAGCTAGGAACAATATGGTATTTATAGCATTCACATTCCTTTTCTACAAGCAAAACTAAAAGCTGTAATTAAATTAATATTTCTCTGTAATTTTATTCAAAGGGAAGAAAAAAATCAGTATTCAGGTAGGTAATCTGTCATATTCCTTTCTCATCACCACCCTGTTGGTCACTATACAAAGCTTACATTTAAACAGTAATCAGAGTTCATAGCCGCACAGGTAAGCTGAATGGTCCTGGCTGCTATGTCACCCTAAAATAAACAGGAAACAAAACAAAAAAATATTCCCCATTCACTTCAGACAAGATTCTGACATTGTAAAGATACGTGATCTCAGTTTGCAGGCATAAAATGGACAGATCACATGTCTGATAGATTCCATTCCAAGTTTTAATGTATTTATTTAGATGTACTTTCCCTTCATATGTGAAATCTCCACTTCACTTACAATTTTAACAAAATAAAATAAAAAAATCACTGCTTCTAACAGCTATTCCTTTTCATTGGAATCATAATTACTTTCATTTTTACCATCTATGTGACCCACTACAAGCAAAAAGATTTAATATCCTATTTTCACTTAACGGGAACTAAAAAGTGTTATGCTCAAATAATGCAATATCCACATGCACTGGGTGAGTTAAATGGCATCTAAAGCTCCACTCAGAGGTTCCTAGCTTTGTAGGTTCAAATTAGACTTTTAATATTGTATTACAAGGCTAGGTGAAGCCAGGGGCGGCCCCAGGGATTTTGCCGCCCCAAGCACAGCAGGCAGGCTGCCTCCGGCGGTTTGCCTGCAGAGGGTCCGCTGGTCCCGCAGCTTCGGCAGATCTCCCGCAGGCACCTGTGGGAGGTCCTCTGAAGCCACAGGACCAGCGGACCCTGTGCAGACACGCCTGTGGGAGGTCCACCAAAGCCATGGGACCAGCGGACCCTCCGCAGGCACGCCGGCAGAGTGCCCCCGCGGCTTGCAGCCCCAAGCACACACTTGGCGTGTTGGGGCTTGGAGCCACCCCTGGGTGAAGCTACAAATACATATCATACACATATGACCATGGTTTACAGATATAATATTGTGGTACCTGCAAATACACTACACCTAAAAAGGAATACTATTAAAGTTGACTCATTTCCAATAATTTATCAGTCACGTTAATTCACATCACGTTGAAACAAAGCATACAATGTAAAGCCCCTAACAATTAGCTTATAAAAGGCTTTTCTACATGCATAATAGATGCTGTACATAACATGTAATTAAATGACAAACTGGAACAGTTGTTCCAGAGTGTCTGTACTTTGGCACTTACCATTTTTTAAACAGAATATAACTACCGTACCTTCTTTCACTAAGCTGTAGAAAAAGGTCCTTGTTTACAAACATTTTTAAACAATGTGTGACAAACTATCAACCAGAATAGCATATACATGAATCCAGAAGTTTTCAGTAGTTCTGGCTTGTCTCAAGATGGGCACACAGAGGTACCAACAACCTGATGATTTTATTCACTTCAGCTGCAGTTGTGGATCTTCAGCACTGGGAGGATGGGGGCAAGGAGGGTAGAAGACCACCATGCAAAGTACCTCAAGGTACAAATACAGAGGCCCAAAAAATGAGGGAACATCTCTGAAAATGTTAGTTTTATTCACTAAGCATTTCACTTCTAGGCCCACAAAAAAGTTACAAAAACCAACCGGAGAATGTTGATATGTGATCTCCAAAGGCGTTTAAAAAAAAAAACAATCTTAAGTCTTTGAATATGAGAGTATATATGAGCATTTGAAACCTGCGTAAATATTTACAGGCTCAATATTCCCTCCCCTGTCAAGTTCCATCCTGAAGCAAAGTTTGACATCATACAGCTTGTTCCCTTAAATTAGAGGGTTATTGCATCATGGAACCTCTCATATAATCAGAATGTGCTTCTTTAAATGTTATAACTAAGTGTTCGGTCTATAAACAGTGGCTTTCACAAATAATACAGGTTTCCTAACAGAACCACAGGCAACATAATGAAAGGTTCTTTGGACATTTCTCATGCAAGCTGTTGACAGAGAAAGGACAGTGGCTATTGGTTAAAAGACATAAGCACCAACTTTTATCCTTAGATGCCTCCAGATGTCAGCATACTGTAAGAAGCAAAGAACTTTGGAGAAAGTAACCCTAAACAAAAACAAAAGCAGCCTCCTTTCTACAGAGGCAGAGATTCAACTAATCCCTTTAGTGGGGCAGGATATTTTAACTTTCTTATCAAGATGTGTTTGTAGGAACAACATTTACCATATAGACCCAAACTTGCTCAGCATCCCTGCCCCAAAGAGTACAGGGGGAAAAGACTGCTGGTCTGGTAGTCCTGACCCCAGTAACAGTGCTTTGACAAACCAGCATTTTGCCCTCTTACCAGCATTGAGAGGTTTTTGCATTCCTTGAGAGCAGACAAGCTAGAAAGTGAAAGGGTTGTTTCTGTATTATTAAGTCTCCCTTTCAAATAACAGTCCAGCATAGTGGAGGGAAAAGGGGACAAAGATAAATAAAGCCAATTAAATCCTAAACATGGAGAAGCCCTAAACTGGTGCACATAACTGATGCATTGGAAAATGTACAGATTCAGCGCAGTCCAGCTAATAAGGCTCTAGACTGGGCGTCAGCAGACTGGATTCTATCCCTAGCTCTGTTAATGACTTTGAGCAAGTCACTTCACCTCTCCAGGCCTCAGTTTCCCCAAGTACGACACAGACAGCAATAGCTACCTGCCCTTCGAGCTCAGTGGCTGGAGAGTGCTGTACAAGAGCCAAGCGTCACTCCTGGACCCCAGGCCATGGCAGGCCGATCCCAGACAGATACCCGATCAGACACCTGACGGGTCTGCCTGCCCCCGCCCCTCCGCTTTACACCTGGGCAACGCCCGTCCAGCTCGCCAGCCCCGAGGCCTTGCGGATTTGATTTAGCAGCACCGGTGCGCCAGCCTCGGGGCCGCTCCCTAGGCCTGACTCACCCGGCTCACCGCGCCGACCCCAGCCCAGCAGCGGGGTGGAACAGGACCAGGGAACCGCCTGCGCCTCCACCCCGCCCCCACGCCAGGGGCGCCCACAGCTGCTCCCACCCGGCAGCACCCAGGGGCTGGCCGCCGGGGAGCCCGCCGAGCCCCACGGGTACGCGGCCCTGTGGCGGGGGTGCCGGGGGCTCCTACCCCTCTCCCCACAGCACGCAACGCAGCGCCCGCGGGGAGGCAGGACAGTTCAGCCCCGCAGGGAGGCTCCTGCCCGGGCCAGGAGGGGCCTGCTACACGCAGGGCATGGCGGGACGCCAGTGAGACCCACGGGGGGGGCATGAGGGGAGCCCCTGTGCTCCCTCGGGAGGGCACGACCCCGGCGCGCACCCGCTGGGGAGCCGGCCGAGGCGCGACGCTCACCTCTTGAAGTCCCTCATGAGCCTCCGCCTGGCCGGAGTGGACATGATCCTCTCTGGGAAAAGAGTCCCTGTTCCCAGGAGCCTCAGCACCGCTCACAGCGCGGCGCTCTCCCTCCCCAGCCTGCAGCAGTAGCGGCGGCGGCGGCACAAACAACCCTGCAATGGCGTCTCCCTCCGCCTGGGGGAGGGAAAGTCACCGGCCCCCCTCTGCGACCGTACCACTGCTTCCGGTGGGGAGAGTGTGCGTGCGTGTCCGCCGTCAGAACGTACCACTGCGCCGGCCGCGGGGGGAGGTGGGGGCGAGGCAAACCGCCGACGTTCTAGCCTGAGAACGCACCGCGGCCCGGAGTAGGGAGCTGCGCCGTCAGCGAATCTCTGCGCGAGCCCAGCCCGGCTGGCAGGGCGCTGCCCTGGGGGTAGGAGAACGCTCTGAAGGCACCGCTCGCTGTGTAACAGCTCCGCTGTGCTTTAGAAGCGGATGAATAATACACACAAACACGGGTGCTGGCGGAACTAGAGGTGCTGCCGCACTGCTGGCTTGAAGTGCTTTCCAGGGTTTACTGTTTGGTTCAATGGCTCTCAGGGCCCCCCTCCCCCGCCAAATTGTGCTAGCAGGACTGCACACAGAGAAATACTGCGGCCCCTGCCCTGGGTACATCCTCAGCCGCCTTGGCAAATTCCTGCCTAGCCTCACCTGCCCGGTGGGCAGATGGGCGTGCCAGCTCCATCGGGTGAGCAGAGGGGAACGAGGGCTGCAGCTCCCTCCCCCTGCCTTTTCTGCTTTGGAAGTGGATTGAGTTAAACCAGAGAAAGACTTTTTTTTATTCCAAAATAAGAACATCCACTCATGTGGAGCTATCTGGGAGTAGCTATTCTGCTTTAAGTTCACATCCCATCTTATCCCATCTTATTCGTTTCATGTGTAAACCAGCCCCCATAGGGGCTATCAGGCACAGGGCATAGTTAATGCTGCTTTCAGCACAGTTCTCAGGAAGCAGACGCTCTTGAAGCCATTCCTACACTAGCCCCAGCATGACCCGGTAGTGAAGACACAGCCTACACTGACAGAAGAGGTTTGTCCGTCTGTGTAGAGGTTTTTCCATTTGTGTAAGAACACCACCTTCTTGAGTTGGATTGCCAACTCTCCAGGATTGGCCTGGAGTCTCCAGGAATTAAAGATTAATATTTAAGTAAAGATTATGGTATGTGATTAAATCTCCAACCAAAATTGACAACCCTATCCTTGGACCCCCACAGAAACCCGTTCACAATGAAATAGGCACTCTATAGCAATTAAAGTGTGGAGCAGAGAAGCAGCTACACTGAATCATGGTTCATATTTAAAATTTAGGTTGACATAGCCACATTGCTCAGGGATGTGAAAAATCCACACTCCTGAATAATGTAGCTATGCCAACCTAACCCTTAGTATGGACATTGACTTAACAACTGTCACTTGTTTCCTTACCGGCTTGCTTTTGCTTCCTGCTACCTATATACTTGAAGAGGAGCATCAGGCCCTTAATTATTTGTAACCCTTAACGCAGTATTTTAAAAAAACCTGTGTTAGCTAATAATGGTGTTTTCTTATTACTAGATGAAGCAGATTCTAAACTAAAGCTACTTTGTGTGCTTTATTGGGGGATCCCATTGACCTAGGTGCCATGCAAACATATAGAAAGAGATGGTCCCTGCCCCAAAGAGTTTATAATGCAAGCCCCCCTCATCCTGTAAATACTTATTCACATGCTTAATTTTAAGAATGTTTATATTTCCATTGTCACAAGACAATGGAACTGTTCACGTGCAAGTTAGGCATGTACATACATGTTTGCAGGGTCAGGGCTTAATATAAAGAAACAAAAATCTATAAAATCTTCTATTGTAATGGAAGACAGAAAGGATCTATTAAGCTAGCTAGTGCTAGTTCATACTTGTTAATGCAGAATTGTTTCTTACAACAGTAGGAAATAATTCCCTCTGCCCATGTGCCAAGTGATCTCTCTTTCCTCTTTCAAAATTGCTCCCCTGACTTCCTTCACTTTTATTCTGTTGCTGGTCATTTCTAATTCTCTTGCATACATGGCCTTCAAATTGTTTATATTGTGCAAATTAAATTATTAATTCTTCAGGGGAAGGACATTATCCAACATTGTGTTTGTAAAAGCCATGTGCATGTTTGGCCCTATATAGGTAATAGATAATGAAATAAATAATAAATAATAATAATAATAATGTTAGTTTAACAAAATTAATTGACTTCACTGTTGTTAATATACTGCATACCCTTTCTACTGAGAACTCTGTGGTGACAGTGGGGATACAATTCAGATCTCCTGGGCCAAAAGCATAGTTCCATACTCCTTGAAGGGGACCTTCACTACATTAGCGATTGGCAGAGTGCAGCCTATGACACATAGCTGAGCAGTTATGATTCCATCCAGTAGAAGGCAGTGGTATCCATCAACACTGGCTAGTTCATTACAATATTGCACAGTGCTTTGTCCAAAATCAGATATAGTGGCACCATATCATATGAATTAATTTTAACTAATTAAGGGGGTATTTTTTTTATCCTGAGATTAAAGATACATTTTAAATTAATTTATTTTCTTAGAAAAATAAAAACAAAGGTTTGTGCATTTTCTCTTTCAGGCAGTTATATGTAACACTATTATTTAAGTGGATTATGTGGAGGTTTTTTTAATCAAATTCATTCTGGGTTGTATTTTAAGTTAAATCACAATTGCAATAGTCAAAGTATGCAGTTAATATGCATGTGATTTTTGGGTTTCTCTTATAATTCCCTTGCTATGAAGATTTACTGAATCTTGGTAACCACATCTTCATTAAATAACCAATTTTTGTTATTTACCGAAAACCTCACTGCAGGAGTCAGTCATTTTAGACATGTCTGCTGATATTGTTCTCCTACAGTACATTGTTAAATAGACTTTAACTTGTTATTGCAGTTACATCCTATTGTATTTCACTAAGGACATTTTAGTTAAAATATTACTTTCACTTTATCATGTATTATAACCAGGGCCGGTGCAAGGATGTTTTGTGCCCTAGGCGAAACTTCCACCTTGCACCCTCTCCCGTCCCCAAGACCCCGCTCTGAGGTGCCCCCCCCGCAGCAGCTCCCCCCATCCGCCCTGAAGTGCCCCCCCCATCATGGCAGCTCCCCCCCTCCGCCCTGAGGCGCTCCCCCTGTGGCAGCTCCCCACCCTCCACCCTGAGGCATCCCCCCCCACACCAGCTCAGCCCTGCTCTGCCTCCACCCTGAGCACACCGTCACTGCTTCACTTCTCCCGCCTCCCAGGCTTGCGGCGCCTAAGGTGGGAGAAGTGAAGCAGCTCACCCCTGCTCCGTCTCCTCCCCGAGCATGCCGTCGCTGCTTCACTTCTCCCGCCTCCCAGGCTTGTGGCGCCAATCAGCTTAGACACCATAAGCCTGGGAGGTGGGAGAAGTGAAGCAGCCACAGCGTGCTCGGGGAGGGGGAGGAGGCGGGGCAGGGGTGAGGTGGGACAGGGAGTTTCCCTGCATGCTGCCCCGCCCTTACTTGCTGCAGGTGGCCCTCCCCGCGCTCCCCTGTCCCAGCTCCCTCCGCCTAAATGCCAGCAGCGGCCGGGACGGCCAAAGATCTGACCGCTGTGGTCGCTGCCGAAGAAAATGCCGCCCCCCAAATCCTAGTGCCCTACGCGACTGCCTAGGTCGCCTAAATGTTTGCATCGGCCCTGACTATAACTCATCATGCAACACTGCGTTACAATGATTCATTATAAAAGGTTTTCAAACTAGATTTTTTTTCTTACTTGATCTCATATA
Organism: Gopherus flavomarginatus; assembly: GCF_025201925.1. Classification (NCBI taxonomy): domain Eukaryota; kingdom Metazoa; phylum Chordata; order Testudines; family Testudinidae; genus Gopherus; species Gopherus flavomarginatus. The sequence goes on from NC_066623.1 coordinate 12,654,337, forward strand.
TTTAAAACCATTGGGTTTTTTTCATTCAGGAATGTGCAGAATAACACTGTAGTGTCTAATACAATTGTCTGGTTTTAAGTCACTTATTGCATTTTTGTTATCTTGTTTTCTGTATGTAATCATAAATATATTGAGAAAGCTTGCTCAGTAGTGTTGGTGTCACTCTGGCATAACCCTAGATAACTCGGAAAGGTGATAGACCACAAGTGTCAATGAAGCCCTCCTGTTGTAGGCCTCAATGAACCAGTGTTCCTCCATGTTAAACACTTTGTGTAACCTAGTGTAACTTAATGTACTAATAGCTGCAAAAATGTAGTGTTAGCAGTTAGTTTTGGTTGTAACAGCCAGTTCTCTGCTGTAATACACTGAAGCTCGGCTAAAGCCCGCTCAAGGCCGTTTTAAGATACTGTGTACATGTCTCAGCAGCGGAGAGGGGGGAGGAAGGGGGAAGTCAAAAGATTGAATTAGAGAAGATACTGCAGCTGAATGGGAAAGGAGGGGGGAGTAAGAAATCAGCTAGTCAGCAAGAAAGTTTTGTAGTAAACAACTGGGATATAAAAGGAAGAAACTGCTTGTTTTAGGTGTGCAGGATCTGAGATTGTTATTTCTCCCTGGCACCTTATTTGAGCTCAAATAAATTTGGTTGTTTGCTTCTCCACCCTAGTGTGTTTATTGGCGCTTAAGCACTCTAGGCAACGAACCACTGTTGCTTGCCTCTGGCACTGCTGTGTCTGCAACAGTTTTTGGCGTCCCTGGGTGGGCTGAGGCAAAAATTAGCCTTGCCTGGATCCCTCCTGGAGGTCAACGGATCGCGGTGACGACCGACGCCCAGTGCACACCGGTGACTTCACCGGGGGCCTCGGCGGAGACGCGGTGTGAGCGACCCCAGAGGGCACAACGGTGCAACGCGCTCAAATAGTGGAGAAGCAGTTGTGGGCGACGGTGTGGAACCGGTCCCTTGGATAAGGTAGGAACAGTCCGGTTGTCTGGACTTTCTCTGTTAGGATCTGGGGACGCCCAGCATCTACCTGCGACACGGGGCAGGGGCAGAGCAAGGTGGGGAAGGCAAGGTGCTCCCCCCTAGAATGCATTCTGGAGAATTGGAAGGTGTTTGGATCGGATCCATTATCCAAAACTAGGTTACAAAGGTTTTGTACAGTGGACTGGCCTCAGTACAAATTAAAGGGTCAGGAAAGGTGGCCACCTGAAGGATCAGTAAATTAGAGTACAATTACTCCTGTTTTGTCAGTGAACAGGTAGGTTCTGAAACTGTTTGTATGAAAAGCTCTGGTTAAAAAAAAAAAAAAGGGGGGGGGGCCAGTATGAGTGACTGTTACCGGAAGACGCCCAGAGTACCCTGTGAAGCAAAAGCTCGTGACCAGGACTACTCTAACGCAAGCCCGGTAACTAATGGATCTTTAGGAGGTCCGACCCATGGTGGGCTGACTTGGCCTGGCATTGTCCGGTGAGGAAGCTACCTGGGTCTAGGAGTGTGTGCACCCATCTTCCCTCCCCCTTTCCTTTCCATGTGGGCTACTGACAGTCTGATCATCTCGCTGGATGCAATCAGAGTAAGCGGCGCCGTCTCCCAGAGACTAGCCGACGCTCTTTGCTGAAGGGAGGTGTAGGAGGGTCGTGGCCATCCTCGTTAGCCTCTCCTGTGTGAGTACCCTGTAGGGAAAAATCCTTAGTTTATGAGCCGCTAGTGCGGACAGGGCACCCTCCCTGTGTGTGTAAGTGGAAAATGGGTGAGGGGCAGTCTAAACATTCCATCTTACCCCCTAAGGGTACCCCATCATATTACATATACGTACATTATGGTTCATCAACCTGCAGGTATTTAGAGAATTGGAATATTTACATGCGTGAAAATCCAACTAAACAATGCCCACTGTAAGGTACTTCAATCTAGATAAGATCATACATCGAAGAGGAGCGTTTAATCACCAAAAAGCCCTGACACAGCGTGAGCAAATTTGTCTATTGAGGAAAGGAACGGGTTAATTTAAAAATCATCTTGGCCCAGGGATGGAAGGGGGGGGGGGGGTTGCTCTGCATTCAGGGTCAGGAATCAGCACGGACTGTGCTTGGTGCAGGGAGGGGCTGCTTTCAGCCCCAGCTGGCTGTGAAAAAAAAAATATATAGACAGAGGTGAACCAAAGGCAATACAAGTTACAGAACTGAGATTACATTTGCAAAGATTAACTGTCCAGTAAGTGTGCCTTTGTGACCCTGGAGCCGGTGTGGCTTGGTGACACCAAAGAAGCCACAGGCAGCCGACCTGGACTGGAATCTCTGAAAGAGACGCCGCAGGAGATTCCAGGGTGTAAGAGAACAGCCTTCCCAAGAGCGGAAGCATGTTGGAAATTCTGGACAAGCTGCATACAGGATAATCTCCTGTCCACCTCTCCCCCTCCTCTGAACATTATACACAGAAGCGGCCAGTCTGGACATACGTGTGTGGGTATGAAAGGGGCTTGGGGCATTAATGTTTTCCTGAGTGATGAGGGAGCGTTCCCAACACTCTCTGTTGTTTTATTATTTTATTAATGAAGCTTTAAAATTCAGTTATATGGTGTGTTTTCTTTATTGTCCCCCAATGATCCTGTAGTGTCAGCCTGATCACCTGACACGAGGGATAGATTGGTAACAGAAATTTGTCACAGTTTGGTAAGCAATTAAGAAGGGAGGAGCCCTGCAGAACTTACACCATCTATTTGTTTTACCCTTGTTATTTTATGTTTGCTTTGCTTGGTACTGTTGGTGTTATATGTTGAAAATTGCATGAGTAAAAGTGAGTCCTAATAGGATAAGGAAACGCTATCTGGTTCTGGTTCTGTTCTGTTTAACCGGTTACTGTTGTTTTTCTGTTCTGTTCATTTGGACGTTAGGAGTGTGGGCGGAACTGAACCTCTCGTTCGTAATTCTTCAGAGTGGAGGCCATGCATGTGAGAAAGCTCTGAGGTTGAATTGAGATCCTTCTGTCCTGTCCCTTGTAGTGGTCAGTGTATAGAAGTGGGAAACTCTGGCTTAGACTGTAATTCCCTCTGCTCTCTGTGTAATTCTCTTTTCTGTTTAAGTGTCAAACAGATGAATGAGTCTCTGGGTAAACCCTCTAAGAATAGTCCTTTAAATTATATGTTAAGTAACTGGCCTTTGCCCAATGGGCCATGTGTTTTTGTCCAGGTGACAAGCCTCATGAAGGAGGACTCGGGTAGTCTTGTAAGTAAGAATGTTTAAGGGAAGAGACCAGGAAGGGTGGGGGCTAGTTGAGAAGCCCACCCTCCTAGCTAAACTGGTAGTGGAACAAGCTGGTGCCCATGGAAGGGACGGTTCAGCAAGAAAAGCAGGATCGGGCCCAGGCAGACAGGCAACAGAGAGAGAGACTGGAAAACAGGTTGGAAAACTTTAAGGGTGTAGTGGAAGGAAGGATTCAGTAAGTGTAAGCATGGGGATTTCAAATACCCAGGACTTACTTGGAATGGTGATTTGAGTTGATAAAAGTGGCTGTTGGGAGACAAGCAAGTGATTTAAGGGAGAGTGAGAAGTTAAATCTGTAGTTGCTGGAGGGAACAGCAGTTGAACTTTATGAAAATGCTAAAGAAAAAAAAGGTTTTTGGTGTCTGTGAAATGTTTGTAAATAAATTCAGGCAAAGAAATTATTGGATTGCAATCATTTGGTTTGGCTATGAACAATTTAGTTAAATTAGCTGAAGAATGTATACAGTGTTATGTAATTGAAAACCTGGGCTGCCTATGAAACAAATACAAGAAAATATGGGGCAATTCCTCTGTTTTTGCCTGAAGTCAACAAGGGTATTTGTATATTTCAAGCGATGATTGTCTGCCCAGAAGGGGTGGGTAGACCTCTGGTTTTTTTGTCTTTCAGATAATCAGAGAAAACTGATGCCAGCTGAACAGCATTCAACGTACCATACATTTACTGGCACAATAGAAATTATGTTTTGTGTTCTATGTTCTGTCTTGTGGTGTTTGTCTTGTGGCCGGAATTTTTGTGTTTAATATTTTTATAAAATAGTCTAGTTTCAAATCAAACAAAAAGGTTAAATTAAAATGCAGATACTTGTTTTGTTCAACTTGGAATACAAAGTATTTGGGTAAATCAGAAGAATGTAATATACTAAAGTCTAATGCATTTCCTCAAGGAAAAGAAACTTCATTGGTCAAACTGTTAATTGCAAAAATTGTTGTTAAAATTTGCATACCAACAGTCTTTGAAAGCAAGGACATGAAAAGTTAACCCACTCCCCATATTGTACATGGGATCTTTCTGGCTACCTCAGATTTCTAGCCAGACGGCTGGGGATGGTGGAAAGCTATTGGACTAGAGGTTAAATTGAATGAACTCCTCAAAGTGGGTGTGCTTGTCCTGGCTTTTTGCTCCAAAGCTCTGTAATAAGGTTATTTTAGTAAAAGGGTGTGTGTGGCATATATTAAATAATAAGACTAATGTATTGTATAATGACAATGTTTATGTCTTCATTGTTGGGAAAAAGGTGTATGAGTAAAAAGTGGAAGTTTCCTTTGCAGGTTAAAAGAAGACAAGAAAGGAAGAAGAACAAAGCACAGAATGAGTTAACGGAAAAAAATAATTAGCTAGCAAGCTCAGGCTATAGATAAGACTCTGACTCCATTCAAGGACACTGCTCACAGTTAAGACTTGGCTAACAACTAGGAAAAGGAGGGCTTGAATTTGCCCACACAGCTATGAGATCTGAGAAACACTGCCAGGCACTAATGAAATGTGTTAAGTTTCTTTTCTCACAGGTAAAGAAGCGCTACCCAAAGACCCTAGCAGCCCTGCCACTCCTTGGAACCAGGAGACGGGATTGATGTAAAGGTCCACTGACGAAAGACTGCCTTGGCTCCACCCTGGAAAGGCCCTTAAGTCCCAGAGTCTCGGTAACTACCAACATCACTGTAAAATGTCAAAGGCTGACTGCTTTGACCCAAGATTCTCACTGCAAAAAGACCCCTTCACATCGGGAGAATTCTCCTACTGATGATTAGCTTATTTCACCTTCTAGCTCCACTGTGCCTTTTGGACAGCAGGGAAAAAGTACAAGGTGACGTGCTAGTAACCTCTCCCTTATCCACTGACAAATCTACTGTGCCTTTGAATTTTTCTAGAAGAATCAAAACCATTACAGGGTTATGTGCTAGTAACCTCTGCCCTGTAGGACGCTGAACCACGACTGTTTCAGGGAACAAGAAGGAACACTCACTCCACTAAAATTGCCAAAGTCCAGAAATTCCTGACTAGAAAGGACATTAAGAACTGACCCTGGTGAAGAAACAAAGAATTATACACTGGTGGGAGGACATTTGTGGGACCCATATTTGGGAATGTAGTATTGAATGGATTTTGGGGTTTATTCTACAGGCTGCGCCCTGTGTTTTGGATAAATCCTTAAGCATATATAGCTCTCTCTAATTAGATTTTAAATAACAAGTACCCAAAAAGTTTGTTTTGCTACTAGTAATTTTACCCATATTGAAACCATTCCAATGACTAATAATGTATGCTCTTAATGGGAATGCCTTTTGACAGTATCTGAGAATAGTTAAATAACAGGTGTATTATAGTACTACACCAAGAAAAGATGGTATTAAATATAACTGAGGCTGGGAAGGCATTGCAGTGGGATCTAGTATGTTTAGGAATTCGGGATTTCCTGAATGACCAGCTGATGGCCATTCGGAGTGATCTTGAGTACCAAACTTGGCCCACTGCCCTTACAGATGCATCAGGAATACCATCTGATCTGTGATCATGAAGACATATGTGGACACTTCCTGGGTGGAAGTGTGGCTTCCCAGGGCGGGGAGTGCGCCCTTATAGGGGATGAATACTGTACTTATGTCCCAGAAAGCGCACAGGATATTAACAAGCACATCCTGTCAGCCAACAGGCTTTTGAACAGTGGAAGGCCCAGGAAAGGAAACCTACTATTTCTGATTCCCCCTGGGGCTGATTGCTCAACCTGGGAGAACTAGGGGAAGGTATTGTTCACCTCCTGCTCACTGGTGTGGTGTTGTGTATCGTTACTCTTCTCTTGCTTGCTTGCTGTAAAGCACTCCAGCTCCCTAGAGCTTAATCACATGTTATCCTTTAAATATGAGAACACTCAGCCAAAAGTTTGTTGAGTATTCTCAAAGGAGGGAGTTGTTGGTGTCACTCTGGCATAACCCTAGATAACTCGGAAAGGTGATAGACCACAAGTGTCAATGAAGCCCTCCTGTTGTAGGCCTCAATGAACCAGTGTTCCTCCATGTTAAACACTTTGTGTAACCTAGTGTAACTTAATGTACTAATAGCTGCAAAAATGTAGTGTTAGCAGTTAGTTTTGGTTGTAACAGCCAGTTCTCTGCTGTAATACACTGAAGCTCGGCTAAAGCCCGCTCAAGGCCGTTTTAAGATACTGTGTACATGTCTCAGCAGCGGAGAGGGGGGAGGAAGGGGGAAGTCAAAAGATTGAATGAGAGAAGATACTGCAGCTGGATGGGAAAGGAGGGGGGAGTAAGAAATCAGCTAGTCAGCAAGAAAGTTTTGTAGTAAACAACTGGGATATAAAAGGAAGAAACTGCTTGTTTTAGGTGTGCAGGATCTGAGATTGTTATTTCTCCCTGGCACCTTATTTGAGCTCAAATAAATTTGGTTGTTTGCTTCTCCACCCTAGTGTGTTTATTGGCGCTTAAGCACTCTAGGCAACGAACCACTGTTGCTTGCCTCTGGCACTGCTGTGTCTGCAACAGTAGGACAGGTTACTTCACATACGTATAGACATTCTAAGAGTTCCTAAGGTGTTCACAGCTGCTGTTTGTTTGTTGTCCCGTAGATTAGCGGGAACAGTGCCTGGAATTATCTGTCCGCAGCAGACTCGCACGATTGCCCCAGGCTGTGAGCCTGACTGGTGTGTGAACAAATATAACGTTGACGTCACACCCATCCTTTTGCCAAGGCGAGCAGGGCGTCCGTGTGTATCCCGTGCGTGGGCAGGGTTTCTGACACGCATGACTGTGCTCCCGCCCACGCTCTGTATTGCTTGTCAATGACGTGACAGGCAGCTGAATCGCTGTCGCTCCCCTGCCGCCCCCACCCCAGAAAGACCCCCCCATCATTCCACCAATCACCGGCAGCCACCCACCTCTCTCTCCCGCCACTGAATCCCACCCCTACCTCTGCTCCAGACCCCATCCCCATTAGCAGCCCCGCCTTCTCCCCCTCTGCTGCCGGGGACCCCTCGCTTTGGCGTCACTTCCGGGTGGAACGCGGTGAGGTCACGGAAACGTCGCGGCCCGTGGGCGGATACTGCGAGCTCTGTTGCTGTGGCTGGTGGTTGCTATGGTAACAGGGCCCGTGGGGGGGAGCCGTGCCGAGCGGAGATAGAAGGGCCCGGCATGGAAAGCCGGCTCGAGCAGGTCAGGTTAGCTCAGGGAGGCTGGGGCTGGGGGCTTGGAGCTGCCCGGGCCGGGGGGAGAGCCGAGGGGCTGGCAGGGAGGCAGTGATGGCGGCTGGTAGCTAGGCTGGGGGGCAGGGGGGTTGAACTGGATGGGTAGCTAAGGCTGGGGGAGGACTGTGCTGGGTAGGGGCTGGTGACTGGGCCGGGCAGCAGGGGATGTTGCCGTGGCTGGGGAGCTGGTAGCTGGCAGGAGCCTGGGAGATTGTTGCTTTCAAGCATCAGGAGCAAGGGCTCAACTGATGAGTTTTCCAATGTCTCTCTGGGATTCTGGGGGCAGCTGTCGTCCCGTCAGGGCCTTCCTCCGGTGCGTAATAAACCTGGCAAGGTGCGGAATGTAACTATTCTCTCCCCATGGATAGCCCTAGTAATTGGGAAGAAGGGAGGGTTTGGACTCTTCCTGAGGAATCATGTGCCCCCGTGTGGGGGAAGTGCCGATACTGCACCAAGAAACTCAGTATAAATTCCTAGACAGTTAGATCAGGGTTTCAGGGAGGATTTGGTTCTCTTTTCCAGGCGCTGTGGGTGTGGGCAGTTCAGTTTCAGGTGAGAGATCCATGTGAAGGATTCTGGGCAAAGGGTAGCTATAGTCTGTCTGGATTCTCAAGAAGCACCTGCCGTCTATAAAATGATCGAGGTTATTTTTGAAACATTTCCAGATCACAGAGTTTGAAAGAGTGAATCACAGTGTTATTCTGGCTTGCTTTCACCACACCCCAATAAATGTAGTGATTTTGATCTCACTGACTCCTCAGTGAAGGAGCTGTGATTTTCTCATTCTTATGCCCCTTCCTCATTTGTAGGTAAGAGCCAATTTTGTGTATTCATGTAATCAGTGGTACAAACTCTGTAGAGGTCAAGTTATTCTTGTCTTGGTTAAACCTTTTATTTCTTGTAATAGGATTAACTTTTTGAACAACAATCTTATTCACCTATACTGTATGAAATGAGGATGAACTTTTTAATAACTAAGTCTGGTGAATAAATTTATCATGAAATATGGCTAAATTAAAAACTTGTGGAGATATTCAGGAATTCCAAACAGAGATTATAAAGGAGGCCCTGCTCTCTGACCAAAGGAGTTTCCAGTGGACTGATTTTGATCAACACTCTTTGGACTATGATGTTTATTTCACTGTTGGAGTGAACTTTCTGAAATATGTTAAATTTACTTTATTTAGGTCAGGCCTGCACAACTCGTAAAGCGGCGAGGGCCACATTACTCCAAAGAAAACAGCTGAGGGCCGAAACCCCCCGGCCCCGCGGAAACACTCCCCCCCAGGACCTCCCAGCCCAGCAGAAACACCCCGCCCCAGCACCACCCAGCCCTGCAGAAACAAACACTCCTTCCCCAGCACCGCCCCACCAAAACAGCTGTGGGCCAAAAAGGAAGGTTGGGGGTGGGGAGGTGATACTTGATTTTAAATCAACCAGGAGCTCCCAGCTGAAGAGGTGACTGGCTCAAATTAAAGGACCTGGGGCTCCGGCGGCTGGAGGAACCCGGATCTTTGCAGGGCTGGGGCAGGGATTTAAAGGGCCCAGAGCTCCTGCTGCTGAGGGGAGCCCGACCCCTTTAAATCCCAGCCCCAGCCCATCCACTGGAGCCGCTGCTGGGATTCAAAGGGCTCTGGGCTGCCCGTGGCGGCGGGGAGCCTTGAGCCCTTTAAATCTCAGCTGTGACCAGGAATCTCTGCGGGCAGCCCAGAGCCCTTTGAATCCCGGCTGCGGCTGGCAGGGCCGGCTTTAGGAAGTGCGGGGCCCAATTCGAACATTTTTGGTGGGGCCCCAGCAGGGATGACTGAAAAAAAAAATGTAAAAAAAAAAAGCCTTTCATTTCTTAGCAACCGGTTCCCTACAAAAAGTTCTGCCACAGTACGTATTTTTTGTACCAATAGGGTTACCATACGTCCGTATTTTCCTCCCGGATGGCGATTTAAGAACCAAAAAGCCTGACATGTCCGGGAAAATACAGATGTTAACTCCACCTAAAGTTCTTTTTTAAAAAGATGGGTCTGAACTAGAAATGAGCTCCGCCACTCTCTGAGAGTGTGCTAGGGTGCACATGTCTGGGTCCCAGCTGCTCCCTGCCCACCTCATTGAAGCAGTTGTGCAGGGTTACTTCCCTGGGAACTGCAGGGCACCAGTGGACATGGGCTGGCTGGAGGTGGCAGGGGGAGGGGGCTGGAGGTAGGGTCTGGCTGCAGGCTGGGCAAGGTGTGTGGGGTGGGCTGGCTGGCTTCAGGCAGGGCCACAGGGGGAGTGCGGCATGGGTTGGCAGAGCTGGAGACAAAGGAGTGCAGGACTGGCTGGCTTCAGGCAGGGGGGTGTGGCAGGGGTTAGCTGGAGACAGGGAAGGGGATGCAGGGCTGGCTGGAGACAGGTTGGTGCAGGGCTGGAGGCAAGGCAGGGGGTGCGGGGCTGGCTGGAGACGGGCTGGCTGCGGGCAGTGGGTGCAGGGCTGGCTGCAGACAGGAACTGGTGCAGGCAGGGCAAGAGGTGCGGGGCTGGTGCGGGAAGGGGGTGCAGCAGGGGTTGGCTGCGGGCAGCTGGTGCAGGTACAGGGGGTCCAGCCCATCCTGTATGGTGAGTGCCCCCTCCTCCTGCCTCCCCCACCAGGGTAGCAGCAGCAGTCCGGGGCTCAGGGGCTATTTAAAGAGCCTGGGGCTCCCCTGCTTCCACTGCTCCAGCCCTGTAAATAGCTGCGGGAGCCCTGGGGAAGTGGTGGGGCTCTGGGGGCTATTTAAAGGACCAGGGCAGCAGAGGCAGCTGGAGACACCCCCCTACTACCCCAGGGCTCTGGGGGCTATTTAAAGAGCCCGGGGCTCCCCTGCTTCTACCGCCCCAGCCCTGTAAATAGCCGAGGGAGCCCTGGGGAAGCGGTGTGGCTTCAGCAGCTATTTAAAGGACCGGGGCGACAGAGGCAGCTGGAGCCCCGGCCCTTTAAATAGCCCTTGGAGCCCCCCGCTACCCCAGGGCTCTGGGGGTATTTAAAGGGCCCGGGGATCCTCTTCTACCGCCCCGGCCCTTTAAATAGCCACGGAAACCTTGGGGAAGTGGTGGGGCTCCGGTGGCTATTTAAAGGGCCGGGGCGGTAGAAGCGATGGGAACCCCGGACTTTTTATATAGCCCCCAGAGCCTCACAGCCCTACTACAGGGCTCCAGCAGTGGTGCTCTGGTGGCAATTTAAAGGGCCTGGGACTCCAGCCCCTGCTGGGAGCCCCAGGCCTTTTAAATTGCCCCCTGGGGAATCTGGGCCACCCCGGTACAGCGCACCAGCTTTTGCTGGTACACCGTACTGGGGCTTGGGCATGTGGTCCTCTTAGGGGCAGGCTGATTCAGGGGAATTGGTTGAATTGGCCTAAAGCCGGCCCTGGCGGCTGAGATTTAAAGGGCTCTGGGCTCCCTGCAGCTGCGAGCAGCCCAGAGCCCTATGAATCCCGGCCGCGGCTGGGATTTAAAGAGCTCTGAGCTCCCTGCAGCTGCTGGCAGCCCAGAGCCCTATGAATCTTGGCCGCGGCTGGGATTTAAAGGGCTCAGGACGCCCCGCCACTGCGGGCAGCCCAGAGCCTTTTGAATCCCAGCCGCGGCTGAGATTTAAAGGGCTCTGGTCTCCCCGCCGCTGCAGGCAGCCCTGAGCCTTTTGAATCCCGGCTGTGGCTGAGATTTAAAGGGCTCTGGGCTCCCCACTGCTGCGGGCAGCCCAGAGCCTTTTGAATCCCTGCCGCGGCTGAGATTTAAAGAGCTCTGAGCTCCCAGCTGCTGCGGGCAGCTCAGAGCCTTTTGAATCCCGCCAAAGGCCGCACAGTGAGCCTCCGTATGTTGTGCAGGCCTGATTTAGGTTGCTCAAAGTCTTGTTCATTTTTTGGCTTACCTTTACATTTTTTAGACTTGTATAATTATATGACTATTATCACACTAACTTTGCCTCTATATTGTTCATGGTTCCATTGTTTGTTCCTTTCCTTTTAATGACAGTTAAATACAAGAATTGTTTTAAATGTACTGTTATTTAAGAAGTTTCTAGATATTGACTATTACATCAGTCCTGCAGTTGACCACTTGATTGAACTGGGAATGCACATTTGAGAAAGGGCCTGATCCTGCCGTCCTATCAGACTATTATTGTTGTTACTGGGATAAATTTCACACACAGAACCAAATATTTAAAATGTACAATGGAGTTATTGCTGTCTGTAGGAGTAATTCACCTTGCTTATGTTGTATGCAAATTATAGTTTAAGAAAACTAAAAACCAGTGTATGCACAAAATAATTTTTAACATTTTCTCTTTCTATAAAGAAATAAAAATCAGAGTGGAAGATGGAGATGTATGAGACCCTTGGCAAAGTGGGAGAGGGGAGTTATGGAACAGTAGTGAAGTGCAAACACAAGGAAACAGGACAGATAGTAGCCATTAAGATATTCTATGAGAAACCAGAAAAATCTGTCAACAAAATTGCTATGAGAGAAATAAAGTTTCTAAAGGTTTGCTTCTTTTGCTTTAGTCATTTTGTAAATCAAAAGGGAAAGTGCTTAGAAATAAAATTTGCATCATTATTGGCATATACCTGGGCTATTACACATAAAATATACCAAGAAAAAGCATGTTGACTTGTTTTATTGCCAAGCCTTTTAAAAAATAAAGTGAAGATAAAACTTGTGGCTATGATTTTAAAAGAAACTTGATAAGTTAAAAACTCCATATTTATGAACATATTAACCTTGTCTCTCTAATATTTAAAACAGTAGAGAGCACGGATGTGAATTTTGATGGGCTTTTAATTTGCCACAATTTTGCAGACCATTAATCTGCTGTGTAGTCCTATAGACTTCTGAACTGGCACAAAAGTCTGCTGATGTCAGCTTTTGATGCAGTTGACAGGGATAAATTTGTAATTTCTTTACCCCTTGTCCCCCAAAATTGTGTCTCAATCTATTGCGATACATGGCAGCTTTGCTGAAGGTTCTCAACTGTAAGAGAAATATAAAACACATTAACCTCTTTCTACCAATCTACATATGACATTAAAACATTCCCCATTTTTAATATTGGGTTGGGAGTCACAGAGTCCCATGCTTGAGTCTGTCATCGATTTACCATTTGACTTCAGATAACTCATGTGCATTCTCTTTGGGACTAGATCCTCAGCTGCATCAGGAAACTGGATAGGAAGAGCAAAAGTCCTGCAAAGCCAGTTTTTGTGACTTTCCAATCTAAACTCCAGGTTTGCAGCTTTGAGTGGTGCCTGGATCCAGCTGCATATCACCAGAATACAGCAGTGCCAAGACACCACCTTCCCCAGGCCCTTTCTCCAGTACATTTCCTACAGCCTACATCATCACCACAGGGGTGTGATGTAGTCGTCATCCCAGTTCTGTGCCACCTAGGAACAGAGGAGGAATCTCTGGCTATTCCTTCCCAGAGATTCCCCAGCATCATTTTGTGGCAGTGAAAGGGTTTCCTACTCCCATAGCTACCCCCGAACGCAGTACATTCATGTGAGGTTAAAGCAGTGCATGTGGAGGATCCTGCAAGAAAGTTAATGCAGACATAATGTATTATGTTTTCTTGTTAAACACGTTAGAGATGGTTCGGGGCAGATTCCTGTTTGACCTGGCTTGCCCTTTTCTTCTCAGCCAACCTAGTGTTTGCAAATTCAAAGCCTAAGATTTAAATTCATGTTTTATAGTTGAACGACTGAGTCATAAAGTCTGACTCTCAGCACCAACCCCACTCATTGCCCTCACAGGACATTTATTTTTTAATTTGATCCTTATCAATTTTTAATTAAGACTTGGCGAAAGTACAAAAAAACAGATTCTATGCTAAGGGTCTGATTCTCCAACTTGTATAGAAGTCAAAGGGAATAAAGGGAATCTTTCATGTCTACCCTTGCAAGTATGTCTTGGTCAAGGAGAAAAACTATCCTAATAGAAATAAATACCGAAAAGCTACAGTAGAATGTTTTATTTCCTCTTGCCAACAGCAATTTCATCATGAAAACCTGGTCAACCTGATCGAAGTATTTAGACAGAAAAAAAAAATTCATTTGGTGTTTGAATTTATTGATCATACAGTTTTAGATGAGCTACAACATTACTGTCACGGACTGGATAATAAAAGACTTAGAAGATATCTCTTCCAGATCCTTCGAGCAATTGAGTATCTCCATAGCAACAATGTAAGTACTTTGTAGAAGCTAAGGCTAAAACAAAGTGGTGTTATGTTTTCCATTTTCTGATTTTACATAGTGTTTCATCTCCCAGAGTTTGAAAATGTTAATTCCATATTAAAATGTTATAGTTTCATAATAATAGCCTAAATGCCTCCAACTGAATTTTGATTTTTAGAACTGAAACACGTGTGCAGTAAAAGATGAACTATGTTAAAGGGTTAGCAATTAAAGGGTTAGATATTGTTATTCTCAGGGATGGGCTGTGTCGACACTTTTTGGATCCAGATCTAAACTTTGGTTCTGAGATGTTTGGAGCATGGGTTATGGTTCTTGTCCATTTCTGATTATTATAGCTTTCTTATTAACCTACTGCACCATTGTATCCCCCAGTTTCAGATTTTCAGGGCAGTTTGCTTACAGCACATAGCTCTTCACCCCCAGCTCTCTCTGTCTTTTTGCAGTTTATTCCCTTTTCTCCAGGGTGCCTATTTTTTCTGTTTCTTTATTTTGAGTGGTGCACTGTTACTTCTCTTTCTCTCCTCACCCCATACAAATTAGGCTGTTGCTGTGTGTAGCAGTAGCAGCCTATGGTCTTCAACCTCTGCAGACAATTTTGAGAATTTTGGACACTGTACTGCTTATTGTAATCCTAAAGTGGCAAAATTTATGTGTTTGTTTCAGTCCATGCTCTTTGAGAGTTATCTTTTTTTGCAGAATCCCTTTTATTATTAAGGTAGATTCGACTTTTTCTTTTGTCCAGGTCATACATCGTGATATCAAACCTGAGAATATCTTAGTATCACAGACGGGAATTACTAAACTATGTGATTTTGGTTTTGCTCGGACATTAGCTGCCCCTGGTGATGTTTATACAGATTATGTAGCCACACGATGGTACAGGGCTCCAGAACTGGTATTAAAAGACACCACATATGGGAAGTATGTATTTTTATTTACATCCTTATTATTAAACTGGCATGGGGCAGCATTGTTAGAACTTACACGTTTTAGAGCAATATAGTACTGTTGACAAAAAGCCAGAAATTAATTTGCTTGTAGGTGAAACAATTTTCTTTAAAAATAATGTTAAACCAACAAAAGGATTTAAAATCACTTTAACAAATCAAATTGCTAGTGCCTGGACATAGCAGGGGAACGTTTGATGCGCTCTGTCACATATTTTAAAGAGTGGCTCTTGTTTTGCTAGAGGAAAGTAAAATAATAACAAAATTCATTCCCAATACCCAACAAAATGTTCACATATATGGGGTCACATACATGCATTTCAGGCTTGATCTTGAGCCAGTTGAAGTCAATGGCAAAGCTTTTACTGACTTCAGTGGTACACAGTCTACCATTAAATAGAATACTCTAATTTTATAGACCATGGAGATTCTCAATATTTGTTATATAGTTCCTATATAGATGTTAATCCTTGAAGTGTTACAACACCAAAAATATCATAATCTTTAATCAGATTGGGGTATTGTCTGAGTCTCAAAAAGAGGATTAAGAGAAATGTCGTGAAACAAGAAACAAAAATATTTGGCAATTTCATATGAACGTGCTAATTAAAGTTCTGCTGTTAAGTATGACCTTTGGAGAATGATCTGCCTATTCACTCATAATATATGCTAATGCTATTACACACGTTTTAAGGACTGTCCTAGTAGATAGCTGTTTTGTAGCTATATTAATTATAAATCTTAATATACAGTTCCACAATCTAAAAGAATTTCACAGCTAAATGCTGCAATATTATTTTGTAATTAATTGTGAAGATATTTTAAAGTGTGATTAATTATGTTTTATCCTTTTATATTGTCAAATATTCTGTTATTTTAGAGATTTTAATTTTTTAAATTTTTCTTTTAAAATATCAGCTCTCTTTAAATATGTTTTATCTTAGCATCAGCATTATTGTTGAGCACTTTGTTCATTTCCTGATCTTAGACCTGTGGACATCTGGGCTTTAGGTTGTATGATCATTGAGATGGCCACTGGAAATCCTTATCTACCCAGCAGCTCTGACCTAGACCTACTCCATAAAATTGTGACAAAAGTAGGTAAGTATTGCTGATGTGTAATGCAAACAATATTTAAGAATAACATTGACATGTTTTATCAATTGGATTGCTGTGGTATAGAATCATAGAAATGTAGAGTGGAAGGGACCTTGAGAAGTCATCAACTCCAGCCCCTTGCACTGAGACAGGAACAGGTAAACCTCTCAGACCATCCCTGACAAGTGTTTTTACAGCCTGTTCTTAAAAACCTCCAGTGATCTGATTTCCACAACCTCCCTTGGAATCCTATTCCGGATCTTAACTACCCTTATAATTAGAAAGTTTTCCCTAATATCTAACCCAAATCTCCCTTGCTGCAGATTAAGCATATTACTTGGCTTACTTTCAGTGGACATGGATTACAATTGATCCCTGGCTTCTTTATAAGAGCCTTTAACATGTTTGAAGACTGTTTTCAGTTCCCTCCTCTGTATTCTTTTCTCAGGATTAAACATGCCCACTTTTTAAAAACCCATCCTCACAAGTCAGGTTTTCTAAACCTTTTATAATTTTTTTGCTCTCCTCTGGACTCTCTCTAATTTGTCCAGATCTTTCTTAAAGTGTGGCACCCAGAAATGGACACTGTACTTCAGTTGAGGCCTCAGCAGTGCCAAGTAGAGCAGGACAGTTACCTCCCAGGTGTCTTACATACAACAATTCTGTTAATACACCACAAAATGATATTAATCTTTTTAGCAACTGCATCACGTTAGTGATTCATATTGAAATTGTGATCCACTGTAACTCCCAGATCCTTTCCGGCAGTACTACCACTTAGCCAGTTATTCCCCGTTTTGTAGTTGTATATTTGATTTTTCCTTCTTAAGTGAAATACTTTGCACTTATTTTTATTGAATTTCATCTTGTTGAATTTGCACCAATTCTCTAATTTTTCAAAGTTGTTTTGAATGCTAACCCTGTCCTTCAAAGTGCTTGCCACGCCTCCCAACTTGGTGTCATCTACAAATTTTATAAGCATACTCTCTACTACATTATCCAAATCATTAATGAAAATACTGAATAGTACTGGACCCAGGACTGGCTCCTGCAGGACCCCACTGGATACACCCACCCAGTTGGAAAGCAAACCATTCATAACTACTCTTTGAGTACAGTATCAGAGGGTAGGTGTGCTAGTCTGGATCTGTAAAATGGACAAAGAGTCCTGGGGCACCTTATAGACTAACAGAAGTATTGGAGCATAAGCTTTTGTGGGTGAATATCCATGACGTCTGACGAAGTGGGTATTCGCCCACGAAAGCTTATGCTCCAGTACTTCTGTTAGTCTATAAGGTGCCACAGGACCCTTTTCGCTCTTTGAGTACAGTATTTTTTTCTTTTGCACTGAGCTTCCGACTTGCAGCAACGTAAATCCTGTTTATTTTATCCTCCTAACAATATGAAACTGTAGGAAGGAGAATTCTAATTGTAAAGATGAGTGAAAATCATTTCATAGTCAATATCCTTATACATGCTGCTGTAGTAGTTTGTTCTGATGACATGAACTGCAAAGATGGGGGTAAAGCCTCATCGTCTGCTGGGTTATACATATATAATCTACTTCGTGCATCAAACTGCAAATATAATCTATAGTGCAGAACAAGTCTTTACTAGAGGGTTCTGCTTTATATGTAGTTTTCCTCTTTGGAAGGGGAAGTGTAGAGCGAAATCTAGCAATCTAACGTTGCTGAATATTTTTCAGCTTTATTTTGAAGCCTAAAGGCATTTTTGCTGAGAGATTTTAAATTCATTTTAGCCATCCTCATGAATAATAGAATAAGAGTACTGTGTATATACTTAATTATATGTATTTGATTTATTGGCTGCTTACAGTGAATTTTGAAAACTATATTTTCTTTCAGGGAATTTGACACCTCATCTTCAGAGTATTTTTATAAGGAGTCCAGTTTTTTCAGGGGTGGTCCTTCCGGAAGTCCAGCACCCTAAAAATGCAAGGAAAAAGTATCCCAAGCTTTGTGCATTACTGGCAGATATTGTTCATGTATGTTAGAAGAGGTCTGAGTATCATGCTTGCTGATGATTATTATTTGTAGCTCTGCCTAATGTATAATATCATGTGGTGACCAGGGTCCCAGTGGGGCCCAGCTGAAGTTACCCAGTTAGGGTGAACTGGAAAGGATGGGGCAGACAAAGCCCAAAGCTGGTGGATAATTCAATAGTTACATTTACCAAGCCAACGCTTAAACAGCTTCTGTTATACCTTACTGGTTACTCAGAAGTCCAAGCAACACAGTTCCCTTGAAGTAACCCTGCCTCAGGCCTTCATCCAGGTACCCAAGTCAAATATGATGAAGATTTCTGAAAATCTTATTTTATCATATAAAAGAAAATGTTCTACCAATCCCAAAGGATTGGCCACATTACCTCCCAGATTACTGAGTATTCCAAATCTTACCCAAATACATGCTTATAGCCAGTTCTTATTAACTAAACTAAAATTTATTAAAAAAGAAGAGAGAGAGAGAGTATGGTTAAAAGATCAGTATACATACAGACATGAGTTCAGTTCTTGAGGTTCAGATACATAGCAGAGATGATGAACTTTGTAGTGGCAAAGAGTTCTTTCAGAAATAGTTCATAGGTTATAGTCCCATGTTTATATTTCAAGGTGGTCCAGTCAGAACTGAGATTGGATCTCGGTCGTTATGGCATAGGCATTCCCTGCATGAAACCTCAAGCAGATCTGAGATAAACAGGATGAGGACCGAACGGTCTTTTATACAGTTTTCTAGCCTCCATTTGACCATACAGTCCTGGATAAACAATAGGCTTTTGCTGTAACCTTCTGCTTTCTAAACATCACCATCACATCGTTACACACATTAACTAAGGACAATTTATTCATTAGGTAGTCTATCACAAACTTCAAAGAGACATATAGACAATGACATTACTTCACCCAAGATTCATCTAAATCAGGGGTCTCACACTCAATTTACCTTAGGGCCAGCGCCAGTCCTCAAAACCTATCAGTGGGCCAATAATGTCACTGAAGATGGTGTTCAGAAAAGAAAACATTTATATTGCATTTTTTATTTCAAATTTCTTAGAAATAATAAAACTGTCATACGACTTTAGACAATTCTTCGCCTGCCAGAGAGATTTTAGTGCTGGCCAGACACCTGGCAGCGCTTCAGTTCTGTCAATTTGTTGATGTTTGGCCTCAGTGACTGAACAGTTGAAACCTTCTGGGTTGCAGCAAGGTGTGCATCAGGTAGTTGTGTTCAGTATTTTGACTTGTTGATATTCATTGTGGGGAAAAAAGTGACGCTGCCTCCATGGCTGATTCTGCCTAGCAACTAATGATGCTGCCTCCAGGGCTGACTCTGCCCGGTGACTAGTGATAGTATCTCTGTTCCTCTTCCCCAGCCAATGGGAGCTATGGGGGGTGGGGGCAGTGCCTGCTGCAGACATGTGGCCTGTATGCCTCTGTCCTCCAGGGGCCGCAGTGGGGAGGTTGTTAGGCTGCAGATGGCCCGCAGGCCGGAACTTTGAGACCCCTGATCTAAACGTTAATATTCCCTTTTGATCTCTGAATTAGTAGCTATAGGAACAGACAGGAACTGTCTGTTTACATGGGTAGCATCTATTAGCCATGGAATGGCCCTAATTACCAGCTTTGGGTTAGTTAGTCTGCAAGCTGTTTAAACCTTTCTGTCCATGAGTTATATTTTGTATAAGATTTGTTGCAATTATATAGCAGTGGTAGCAGTAATGATTTGCATTGTTATATTTTAATTAGACAATGTCACACATGTACAAGCCAAAGTTCCTCTAGCAAACCCTTAACGACCCAATCCATCCACGTTGGTCTGTTTAGAGCTGGCATTGAAAGTCAATGGGACTTATGCTCCTAAGTCATTTAGGTGATTTTTGAAAATTCTACCCAATGCTATACATCTATGTACTGTTTAATTACTATATTCATTACTGTACAATTACAGAGAGTATAGTGGAAAAAATGAATACATTTTGTTGGAATACAGCAGTTCTGTGTTTATACTGATGATTTCAAGAAAATGAAGAATCTCTTTCATTCAGTGAAAGGACCATAAGCCAAGTTTTCTTTAAGTGGATTAATTATAGCACTCACAAAATGAATGATTACACAGACTAAAGTGGGCATAGTGTTGCAGGATTATTCCATTCTTCTCTGCCTAGTTCTGTTGCATTGTACACATCCCTTACAATTTCAGTAGGAAATCTATTGTGAGAAGAAATTGCCAATAGTGCTACTTGTGGTGGTTTTGTGATACTGATATATTTTCCGAAGGGAATAGGTTGTGACCACCAAGCTCATTTAATCTGTGATCAAAGGCAGCACTGAACACAAGCCTCAGGGGAGGGAGTATAGTTTATATATTGCATCACTTCAGCTCAGCAAAGCTTTTTTATTTTCAAGTTTAATCTACAAAACTTGAGCGAGCAAACAAGTGAATTTTTAGTGGATTTCTTTTAGTTCTCTGTGTGTCTTTACAGAGGCAGGATATAAGAATATTGTTGAACAGAGCCATCTCAGAACTACTCATCCTTATAAGTTAGTTAGTTAGGGATGCAGGATATTCTCCATTAGTTAGGACCCATTTTCTAAGTTGGTCACTCCAAAAAATGGAGTTACAGAGGTGAGACATAGAAAGGCTGTGGTAATAGAAATATTGACAGAAGGATCTCTGACAACAATGTGAACTGTTTGGTGACTTGTCTACTGGGTACAAATGTGTTAAATCTCCCAAGACATCTAGAGACAACATCTAGTAAGTGGTGAGGATTGTGGTCATGGTAGAGACATTTAGATTACTAGGAGAAAGATCTAGATTGATGGCCTTATGGTAGTTTTTTCTGAAATGCTTCCCACTCTGTGCTTGGGCAGCAAGACAGAAGCTTCAGACTCTCAGTGCATAGATGAAAATAAGGTGTAAAGGAGAGGGATTTACATTTACTGGGCATCTAGGACCTGTGAGGAAGGAGGAACCTATATAGAAATGATGGGCTTCACCATAACCAAAGTGCAGGCAAAGGAAGCTACTACACTTTTGGTATATTATTTAAATGAGGACCTGGGAGAAAACTAACAGGTGCTGAGGAGAACTCTGATTGGACAAAGACATCTGGAAGACATGGATGTCAGTAATACAGAGATAACTCTACATCCCGTAAAAGATAGGACATAAATTATAGATAGAGTAGAGGAAGGTCATGTTGAGACTAGTTTGGTAAATTCTAGAATAGTAACAAGCTGTCAGAATAAGGACTTAAATGAACATAGGCACACAACCAAAAATAAAAATGGAGGGGTCAGGTGCTTGGCCACTTAGTCTTCTTTGATAGTGCAAAGTGGGAAAGCTGCACTAAAGAGAAAGCAGAGGAGCCCTCTGAAGGGAGAGAATCTCTGGTTGGCGTCAAGTTGCCAGAACCTGCTCTATGTCACTCCCTTATCCAGCCCTCTGTAGAGGGCAGGAGGAATATGCTGTGGAAATCCTTAGACAGTAGAGCAGTCCATAGGGGACCATTCCAGCCAGTATAACTTAGAGTAGCCCTTGGGCTAGCCTGAGGATCAGGAGGGCATAATGATGGCTTAGAGCCATCGTTCAACCAACCAACATTGAACAGAGTTTGGCTACAGCTAAGATCTGTTCCTAAAGATATCTGTACCAACATAAAAAGCTTAACAGTGAAAATAAATAAACTAGATTGTGTAGCAATAGAAGAAGACCTGGACATAATAGGTGTTACTGAAACATGGTGCAGTGACAAAAAAATCAGTGAAATAATGTTATACAGGGCTTTCAGCTGTACAAGAAGGACAGATTAGAGTGCAGAAGCAGTGAGCAGTGTTATAACTGAAAGATGCTTTAGACTCTAAAGAGATATAATACACAACATTGCTTGCATTATGCGGTATGTGATTTAAAAATTCCTTCTAAAATAACCTCTCTAATATTTTACAGGCTTGTTTACAAATGGATCCCACTGATAGGATCTCATCTACAGATCTGCTGCAGCATGACTATTTTACTAGAGATGGATTTATTGAAAAGTAAGTATTTTGTTGGAAAAGTAAAACATAAAAAGCCCTAGTTTCAGATTATTATAATTTATATGATTTTTGTAAGAGCTACAGTAAATAAGGAAGTACATGGTACACAAATATACAAGGGTAATAATTTAGAACAAGTGTATTTTTGTGAAGCTATAGGCACATTCAATGACTGACTGTTTTATCCCTAGGATCTAAAAGAATTCACCATCATGATGAAAGTTGTGCTTCATTAAGTACTTGTGCCAACTCTGCCCACTTGGTGGGTCTAGGGTAGTTGAGGACATAATTACAGCTGTTCTGCCTGCCAACAGTAAACCAGAGATGGGAATAAGAATATGGCAGTGTCCCCAAAATTGAACATGAGGTTTTTAGGAAAACTGTTCTATAAGATAAACTGAGAAATCTTAGCTATTATGTCCTCCCAAAAGGCTTTAATAGAGGGGTGATTTCACAAATTCCAATCACGTTCCTACCACACCGGGCTGGATCCTCAGATGTTGTAAGTCATCATGATTGTGTTGACTTTAATGGTACTATGATGACTTACACCAGCTGGAGGATCCAGCCCTTTGTCTGTCATAAAGGTATCTCTGCTAATTTTGTATAGGTCACAGAAAGTGAATTTTAACCCCTGTCTGACATATAATTGAATATTCCTGAGCCTTTATGTAACATGAAACAAGGGACATTTTACTTCTTTGTAACTTTTATTTGCTTATTTGTACAGTTGGTATATTTTATAAAAGTAAAAATAGCAAATTAAATGGAAGAAATCCTGTTATGCAAAGCACTGATATAATTACAGAAAATTAGAAAATACTGTCAAGAACAGAAATAGTAATGTATGAAGCTACACATCTAACTAGAAAAACAGTACTGTATAATTATACGCGGGGGTGGTAGCGCTGTCTATTATTAAGGTTGCCCAACACTTCTCATTATAAGACCTGGTTTTCAGTTGCTTATGACGTTGCCAAACTTTAACTGCTTGGGCTGCAATTTTACATGCCAGGTGTCTGCCACTGGCTGAATTTTTCTCAAAAATTTCAGCAAAAATGGTTCAGTTGTTTTTGAGACTGAAGCAAGGGAAAATATGTTGTTTTGCCTGTGTCAAAAAATCCTGGCAACTTTTTTCTTTGAGCAGCACTGTCACACCCATGCTTTGAGAGCAGGGACTTGAAATTTGTCTCAGGAATATGCTTTTTGCTATTGCAGTGAAAATCCATCCAAGTCTGAGCAAGTTATAAGCCTTTGCAAAATGGCAGTTTGTGCGTGCTTAAGACTTCTTTGATTTTAGTAGCTAAACTCTCCAAAAATTCCATCCTCACTGAGCATACTTCGTCCACTCAGCGCTCCTAGTGCTGACCAGACTCTGCAGACTCAGAGCTACAGAGTCCCTAAGCATGTTCCCTCCTGCCCAAAGCTCACAGGCAAAACTGGGCTTTCCCTGTAATGGCTCCCATCTGCTCTGGGCTGAGGTGGGGCCAGGCACTGATACTGAGAGCAGGGAGACTGTCTCTTCCCTGCCTTCAGTGACCACTGGTCTCCTTACTGGCACCTAGGCAGCATGGAGGAGGAAGCCATCTGAGTCAAATGCAGTGGGGACAGACAGAAGCTGGACTGTGGGGTGGGAAAAGAGTAAAAAGGGGCAAGGAGTCTGGTGAGACTGGGACTGGAGGAGGAGGAAGAGAACTGGACTGGGTGGTCAAGCAAACTGGACTGGTAATTGTGGGGAAGGGAATGCTGGGACTGGGAGAGAGGAAAGGCAGGAGCTGGGGAGGAAGGTCTGGGACTGGAACCTGGAACAGGGCGGAGTGGGAGGCTGGACAAGGAGATTAGGACTGGATGTGCAGATGGGGAGAACGAGGAGTGGCATGGGGAGTTTGGAACTCAGAAAGCAATCCGAGAAGGGGAGAGTAGGACTAGGATGAGAAACCTATGGAAAAAATAGTATGTGATCATGTTATTAAAGACTGTATCATAAAACATATGCACCAGGGGTCCGAATTAAGGTTGCCTTAATTCTGGCATTTCCTAACCTTTTAGAGCTTGACTTTGCAATCTTAAAAATGTTCATATACATTTTTGTGTGTGTAATAAATATGTGTAACACAATTGACTTAATATTGCTGTTGAAATCTTAATTTTTGCATTTCCTTATTTATTGAATGTAATTGTGCTAAAATTATTTAAATAGGTGTTGCATTTAATTTTCTAGGTTTTTTTTTTTTAACTAAGCAGGAGTGAAAAAAGTGATTGGATGTGCTTAACAATGTTAGCATTTAAATGGTCATAATTAGATATCTTATAATTTTTTAGGAGTAGAAACAAAATCATTATACCCTTGGAAGGGAAAATTACCATCTTCCTATTGAGACTCTTACTTTTAGCCCTAGCTAATTGCAAGATATTAGAGCTTAAAACTGTGACACTTTCATCTACAGAAAAGCTGTTTTAGGCCACATTTAGACTTTTTGGGCTCTCTTTTGCCCTTGTATGTTGAACTCATGGTATCTAAGGCATCTGAATTCATAGGTGGATGAATACCAAAAATATTTCCAGTCATGTTTTAAAAACTCTCTAAAGCATTTTGGAAAGTACGTTTTCTGTGACTCATGCAGAAGACATGTTGGTGTGGGTAGAATAAAGGTTTTATCAACATTCTTTTGGGATAGCCTGTATAGTTCACTCTTAGTTTCATCACTCATCAGTAACGCAGCCATTCCTAAAAATTTACATTATCCACGCTCCTTTTATTACACCACCCTGGCCTGTTTTAGATAGTTAGCCAGTTATACGTATAGGACCTGGGCTGGTGCCCACTGAAGTTGATCAGATTTCTTCCATTGACTTCAGTAAGGCAACGTCTACACTATAGGCCTAAGCTTTTGGGCACACACAGGTTTCTGAGGTTATGAGCTAGGGGTGCTATTCCCAGTTTGCATACACATTCTCTCACTAGCTCTCATTGAGCTAATGTGCTAAAAATAGTAGCATAAGCAGGGTAGCATGGGCAGCGGCAAGAGTCGGCCTGGGCTAGCCACCCCGAGTGTGTACCCACAGGTTCTGGGTGGGTTTGTACTCGAGGTGGCTAGTCCGTGCTGCTGCTTGCCACTGTCCATGTTACTGCAGTTTTTAGCATGCTAGCTCAATGAGAGCTAGTGCGCCTACGTGTACACAAGCAGGGGATCACACTCCCTTCCTCCAAGTGTAGATGTAGCTTCAGTGTTGAATTAGTCGTACAGAGAACAATAGAAAATGCACAAAGAGGTTCATAGCTTAAAGGTCACCATTTCTATGAGGGGAGGGGCATAATGGGTGTGCCACTTTGTAACCTCAGAAACCCAGGAGTTTGCCCAAAATCTCAAATTGCACACACAAGTGCTCACTAATTTGTGGTATTACCTGTTTTGCATGCATATACATGGTTTTTTTTTTTCATTGCAAAAATGTACAGATTTTTCCTGAAACACACCCCATCAGTGAAGCAGGCAGAATGTCTACACCTAACACACTACAGCAGCACAACTGTGCCGTTGCAGCTGCACTGCTGTAGCGCTTCACTGGATATGTCTACGCTTAAGACACTACAGCTATCTACACTGGGGGTTAGGTCACCTTAACTATGTCACCCCGGGGTATATTTTTCACACCCTTGAGTGACGTAGTGAAGCCTACTTCATTTTTTAGCGTAGACAAGGCCAGAGTAGACACTATCTATGCTACAGGGAGGGCTTCTCTTGTCACTGTACCTTATCCACCTCCCCGCGAAGCAGTAGCTAGATCAATGGAAGAATTCGTCCATCAGCCTAGTACTGTCTACACTATGAGTTAGATTGGTATAGCTATGTCTCTCAGGGATGTGGATTTTTCACATCCTTGATGGATGTACCTATACAGATGTAAGTTTCTAGTGTAGACCAGCCCTAAATGTTTGGTTCTTAAGAGCAGTTGTGTATAGTAATTTAAATGTTTTAGATTCTCTGTGTTGTAGTTTTGAGGAGAACTAGTGTCAGTCACCTTTCTCAAAGCTGATTTCTAGTGGCCAGAAAAAAACAAAACAAAACATCAAATTGAATGAATAGTTTGGAATAACACTATACTTTTCAGTTTGGAAGTATAACTAACTGCTAATTGTACAGTGGATGTAAATTAGACCTGATGCAAAACAATAGTGTGTGAATTAGATCAGTGTGAAATTTCCTTTTGCAGGATTAATTATGTTGGTGTCAAGTATTTATAAAAAAAAGAACTAAAGCATCTATTAAAAATGTTGCAAAAATGGCTAGATATATGTTGAATCAGTCAGACCTCAAAGGGATTTTGTTAATGTGCGATGCCAAGAAGTTTTCTTGAACTTTAGAACAACAATAAATAGATTGGTATATAATTTGTCAACATTAAAATTGAACTCTCTAAACATGAATAAATTTTGCCTTTTGAAAAAGACTTTATAAGGAACATAATGTATTTATTAGCAAACATTTTTTTAGAACGTTTGACTAAAGAGCCAAAATCAAATTTGTTAAAGATATGTCCTTCATTGACATGCTTTATAATTTTGCCAGATACGGTTGCGTCATGCATAGATCTGCTCATGAGCTATTTGGCAGGTAAATTTGCTAATTAATGGGTTAGGTTAAGTAGTGACCATGAAATGTTAAGAGAAAAACTGTATGTATGAAAATAAAAAGAACATTTCACTTTATCAGATTCTTACCAGAATTGAAGGCTAAATTATTACAAGAAGCAAAGTTAAATTCTCTCTCAAAACTCAGAGAGAATAATAAAGAGATTGAACTAATAAAAGATGAAAAGAGAACTATTCATATTAATGCCTCTCAGAATGGTCCAGTGGTTGGGAAGGTGAGAATTATTTTTCTTAAAATATTTATTGCTGTATTAAATTGTCATCTTAAACCATATACCTACAATATAGAGGTACCTAGATCCTCAGAGTTACAAACACCTTGGGAATGGAGGCTGTTCATAACTCTGAAATGTTTGTCTGAACAAAATGTTATGGTTGTTCTTTCAACCACTGAATGTTGACTTAATACAGCTTTGAAAATTTACTGTGTAGAAGAAAAATGCTGCTTTCCCTCCTTTTTTTAGTAGTTTACATTTAACACAATACTGAACTGTATTTGCCTTTTTTTTTTTGTCTCGTCTCCGCTGCTGCCTGATTGCATACTTCTGGTTCTAAATGAGGTATGTGGTTGACTGGTCAGTTTGTAACTCTGGTGTTCATAACTCTGAGGTTCTACTGTAATGGATTGGACTGTGTCTCTGAAGTCAGTGTAGTTATAGTAGGAATGAATTTGGTCTGTTACATTTAGAGAGACGAATATTATCAAAATGAAACAAAATATCTTATATTCGTATATATTCATTAGGACCCTGACTCAGCAGTCAATCTTGATTCAGCAAAGCACTTTAAGCATGTGCCCTAAGTCTATCCCTAAATACTTTGCTGAACTGGAGTCTACATGTCTGTAGTTAGAGTAAATCTCATGAAAGGATGATGAAAGAAGTAAGGGTCCTATGTGACTTCATTTAGATACCTTTCTAATCTACCTGCTAGCTACCTGTATATATAACACTTTATATTGCCATTTCTATATTACAGATGTTTTGGGACAACAGTACCAAGGATTCTTCCAGTTTTAAAGTGGTCCTCAAACTAGAGAGCAAGGAACCTCAAACTAGAGAGCAAGGAACCTTTCCTGGTGATTTGCAAATTATTATTCATATTATGGTAGCCCCAAAAATGTGCTAGGCACTTTCCAAAGACAGATGAAAACACATACCTTGCCTTTAAAGGAAAGTTTCAGACCACTTTATTAGTTGAGGAATCCATAATATTAGTGTTACTCAGAAACATCAATAAGATACAACTAGCAGCACTGGTACTGGAACAATTTGAGAACCAAGCAGTGAGGGGCTGAGAGGAGAGATGATCAATGAGAGTCTATTTTTGTTAGGAAGTGGTCCCCATGATAAAAAGATCGGAGAATCACAGTATTCCAGAGACAAATAGTGCTATATTAAAGGAACACAATCAATCTAAAATCCAGTCAATTTCAAAACATGAATTAAAAGTACTTTTAAGTACTAAGTCTAAATTCACTGGCAAATTTTGTGGTTTTGTAATCACACTTCCCTATTTGTAAAAATGTTTTTTCTATTCTCTGTGGCTGTGTGAATGACTGATACAAACTAAATAAGAGATTGATTGGTTATAAAAAGTGGAATTGACTGTACACCAAGTACTGTCAAATGATAAAAATAAGCAAGAAATAATAATTATTTTTTCTCTAATTGCTTTTAGTTACAGTAAGTAATCTTGGGTGTTACTCGAAGTGTGATTTTTATGTTACTGCATGTCTCTTTAAAACATGGCTATAGCTTTTTCTTCCCCTAGTTACACTTTGCAGGTATGGGTAGGTCCTTTAATTCTGGACTCCATTTAGAAAAATATATTCAAATCAGTAGTCTAACTTTAGTTCACATTTTGTTTTTCTCAGGCCACATCCTATTTCCTTGATGAAGACATGTATTAAGGTTATTCTGCTGATGACATCCTGACCAGAAGCTAGTTGGCTACTATGTTAGGATACTGCAGCAGGTAAGTGATATTTTCCCCTCTCCTTCCCTTCTCTAGGTCTAGCGAGGGTAGACAGAAAGCAAGACCACAGTGCTAGGGCTCAGTTTGTGGGTGGGAAGCCAAGAATAGAAGTGAGTCCTCAGTGGGAAGGAAGCCTCTGACAGTACAGATGGGTGCTTCTGCTTACACACACACACACTCTCTCTCTCTCTCTCTCTTTCTGCTGAGTAGCTCCTGCTCTGTTCTTTCCTCTGTTGGCAGCATGCTTCTGTCACCAGCTGATCTACCACCTGCAAGAAACAAATCTGGGGAATAGATTAGCTGGTGAGTGGAGCAGGCTACTGCTGGTCCAGGGAAGGGAGACCTAGGAAGGAGCTGGTTCTGGCAGTAGACCCAGAACATTTCAGGGATAAAGGCTCTTCCCCAACACTATGTATAGAAGTGGTTGTTTGGCCTGTCAGCAGCTTCCTTTTCTACATATGCTTGGTTCATTTGTCCCACCACCCTCCAGTTAACCCTATGACTGTAGTCCTCCTAATAAGACATAGAGCAAGAGTCAAACCAAGGAAAATATGGGGTAAAACATAGTCCTAGTAGCTTGCTAGACCTTCATTTAAGAGATGGGGGAAATGTCACTTACCTGTTGTTGCAATGTCCCAGTATAGTTATTGGTACCCTATCTGCTCTGGCCAATCACCATCAACAGAGTAACTTCAGCCCCAGAGCAGACAGGGCTGGGAAAAAGAAAATAAGATTTCACATTAAACTACTGACTTGAAACTTATTTGTTGTTGTTATTAATTTTAAGCTGTAGCTAGAGTTTTGTTCTGATATGTGGCTGCTAGGTTAAATAGTCCTTTCATTAACACTTCTGTTTTTAAAAGTTTTCAAGTTATCAAATGGCAAAGGAGTTTGCCTGAAACGAACTTGGTGTTAGAAATGCAGTTTATAGGTCCAGTCCTACGGGGCAATAAGCACTCTCTACTCTCACTGAACTCAATGGGAATTGAAAGAAACTAAACACCTCACATGACCGGGACCTAGCAGACTAAATTAGGTGACATTTTATGTTTCACAGTGTATGTATATTTTGATGTAGTATCTGTTCCAGGATATTGAAAAGGACAAAAAATCAAAGGACTTAAAAGTAAAAGGTACAAAAGTGAAAGGAGGGAAACCAGAGATTCCAGAAATAAAAAAGATTGAACAAGAAGATGCAGTTAATCAGTGGGCTCCTTCCTCACAGAATCCTCCCAGTTTTCCTCAAGAGAGTAAACCTACAATCACTGATATAACGACCACTGTAGCAGCTAGCAACGATCCCAGCAGTGTGAAGGAAGATCCTCCACTAATAGCAGTTGGTACAACAATGCCACCTATCAATCCAAATTGTGGGAACCTTACTGCTGCAAATTTCAATTCAGCCTTCCCACACTCCAATACGAGGTTAGAGCCTATTGCTTATGTAATGAGGTACTGTTCGAATAGACAGTTGCTCTTTATTTAATAAAAGTATCTTTTGAAATTAATTACCACATTTATGTATCTAGTGATGGTTCGGTTAAATGAATGATTCTTTCATTTGGTTAATATGCTGTATAACTAGGGCTAGCTAAAGGCCAGCTGTGGCTGTGACATTTCACAGTGCAGCCCACATGGCTGCTTCATCTTAAGTACAGAGATGGAGCCCACAGAGATTACTTGTCCTATCATGGATTGAGCCAGGTCAGGTCTCGGGTCAAAGATAGGGCAAACCGAGATCAGTCATTTCTACAGTCCACGCCTCTATTAAAATAAGAGCAAATCCTCTTTCAGAAGAAGGTTCCTGTAATCTGCTTTTTTTTTTCCCAAATAAGATGTAATCTTTCAGCTTTTGACAAGTTGGCAAAGTGGTCCTCTGGCTGGAGGGTGAGCACTGTAAAAGTGGCTGCAGCATGGTGGTGGGCATCGGTGAATATTATGGGAGATGGAGATAGATGCATGGTCAGAGGAAAGGTCTCAAGGCAGGAACTCCTGCATATGAATCCTTGCCCTGACAGTGATTCCCTCTATGACCTTAGATCAGTGACCTTAGCTTTTCTTTTGTCTGTTTCCCTTTTGTAAATTGGGATAATATTTCCTATCACTCTTACAAGAGTGTTATAAAAATTAATTAGTTAATATTGTTAAAATAATTAGAACATGAAATGTACTGTTTAAATGCCAAGTATTACTATTAAATGGCGGCCTCCAAAGCTGTGTTGAGATGTGTCTGTTCTCAGATGCCAGACACCAGCCCCACCAACAAAGCTAGTTTAGAATACATTTGTGAATGTGCATGTTTCATTGCATAATGAGAGCATACCACACTTAACTGATAATTAATGTTGCATATTATAGTTGTATTTCTTTGTCATAGGATACCTGAAAAAGCAAAGAAAAGGAGAAGCCCTTGGCAGTCAGTGGGACAAATAGGTCCAAACAACAGACAGGATGATGGGACTCTGGCTCAAGTATGTTTACAAAACTGGTAATTTAAAATTAAACCCTTTCTTCTCTCTTCCATAATATTCTGTATTTCATGCTACTGTCTTATTTGTTTATACTTTTCCTGTTGACACATAATAAGACTTCTATGTTGTGAAACTCTTATTTAAGGACAGGTCTAGTAGTTTCTGGAGACTCCCAGCTGGTGGTGATGGGCAGGGGTTGAGGGTGGAGGAGCAGCTCCAGAAACTAGAGTAAAAGAAATTCAGACTCTGCATGAAATGCTGAACCTATTAATGGATGTTTCACCATTGACTTCAGTGGATCCAGGATTTTTCCCTATATTCCTGAGAGAGTTTTATACTTTCATGTACATCTCTCTCACTAGTGTTGGGTTTTCTCCATGATAATCCTTGACCAATTACCATAATCATATCTGCATCCTGAGAACCGCCCTTTTTGACATTAACAAATACACTAATTTCCCTGCAGAGCTCTCTTCCTATCTTTTATTGTGAAAACCCTGGTGGGGCCAAAGAATAACACACATTTTTCTTTTGGTATGTCTCAGGTCAACTGACCATTCCCACTTGCAACGAGGTATGACAAAGTAATTGTATGCTTCTGTTCTTCATTTTTAAATTGGTAAGGTGGCAAACAATACATGGTGATGTAAGTGCCTATGTCCCTGAATACCGCCACCTGCAGAGGAGCCAGAGCTACTTTATGATAGACTTTTTTTGAAAGATAAAAATTCTAAATGTTCTCCTATCCCATAATGGTGATTCATAACTAATAATGATACATAGTTAGCTTCCTCTAGCATGTGAAGACCTTGGCTTTTGGAACACTATTGAAGTTTGAACTTTTAATATATTTTACTTTGTTTAGTTGGTGGTAACCTCTTGAAACATGCCAAGAAAGATATAGCCATACTCATGTCACATACAGTTTTAAATATATTGTGATTTTCTGTTTAGACTCAAACAGAAAAAGTCACACTGTATGAACGAGCTGCTCAGATTGATCAAATGGCCAATATGAACCGAAAGAAACGCAGTATTTCAAAATCTGAGAAGAAAGATATCCATTTCCCAGAACTGCCAATAACAGCACAACAAAAGGAGCTGAAAGGAATAGAAGGTATGAAATTGTAATTGGTTTTGCAAATCTGCATCAAGTGCCAGTTGAAGAGAAGGGTTAATCTAAGACTTAAAAACCAGCATGTGATTTTTGGTGGAAGGTGCTGAGAAAAAAAATGCATCAAATTGGAAAAATCACTGCTGTACACACATCCGAGTCTTTGGACTGGACAAGAGTCCTCATTTGCAAATTGAAATTAGCACCATCTTTTAAAGAGGTCATTTATTTTTAACATATTAAACAAACTTTAAAAATATAGTTTGGAATTTTTTGTCAGCTTGTTTTATTTGTATTTCCACATATGTGAACTGCCAGACAAATGAGCTTCAATCAGGATTTCTAGGGAAACAAAGATATCTTCCATTGTTGTATGCAGTTATGTTGTAGCTGTGCTGGTCCCAGGTTATTAGAGAGACAAGCTCAGTGAGGTAATACCTTTTATTAGACCAGCTTCTGTTGGTGACAGAGACATGCTTTCGAGCTTACACAGAGCTCTTCTTTAGGACAAGAGCTCTGTGGAAGCTCAAAAGCTTGTCTTTATCACCAACAGAAGCTGGTCCAAGAAAAGATATTACTTCACCTACCTTGTCTCTCTATAGAAAACAATGACATCTAGAGACTAGTTCAAGTAACAGCAGCCATGTAGCCAAATGGACAGCCTTAGTAGCATATCTGTAACTTGGTTCTGATAATTAAAATGATCAGTCTGAATGTAAATGGGAACTGTATCTCATATTCCAGGGTTTCTCAAACAGGGGTCGCTGCTTGTGTAGGGAAAGCCAGTGGCGGGCCGGGCCGGTGTGTTTACCTGCCCCGTCTGCAGGTCTGGCTGATCGTGGCTCCCACTGGCCGCAGATCGCTGCTCAGGGCCAATGGGAGCTGCTGGAAGCGGCGGCCACTTCCAGCAGCTCCCATTGGCCCAGAGCAGCGATCCGCGGCCAGTGGGAGCTGCAATCAGCTGGACCTGCGGACGGGGCAGGTAAACACACCAGCGGGCCGCTTCCAGCAGCTCCCATTGGCCTGGAGCAGCGATCCGTGGCCAGTGGGAGCTGCGGCCAGTGGGAGCCGTGTTCAGCTGGATCCGCGGACGGAGCAAGTAAACACACCGGCCCAGCCCACCATGGGCTTTCCCTACACAAGTGGCGACCCCTGTTTGGGAAACTCTGTCATATTTTGTCCTTCAGGATACAATAACTGGTTGTCTTCTTCTGTAATCTCCATACTCAATTTTTAGTCTGACCCTGGTTTTCTTGTTCAACACTATTTCAAAAGTAATCAATTAAACAAAGAAGATGAAACTGAGGGAGCATGTAGAAAGGAAAAGAATACAATATGCGGAAATAATAAGGTATCTGTTTGTAAAAGTTAAACAGGTAAAAGTGCTGAAGAGGGAGTCAAAGAAATCGGAAGTATCTAAAATACCATCTTTACTAAATGTGGATCAGAATCAAGAAAAACAAGAGGTAAATTAATACTGTATGTTTGTTTAGTAGAGAAATCGTGTGGGTTGGGCTATTGACTCACTATGTGAACATGAGGGAAAATTACTCAGTCTTGTGTCTTAGTAAACCTAGCTGGAAATTAGATAAAAACTTTTAAAATCAAGAGCTCATTAAAACTAGATATTGTATCTAAGTTTCCCTTGTTCAGTAACTTACAAATAAGTATGTTGTATAATTAAATTTGTAAATAATAGATAGCAGTTATTAGCCATATTTCTAACACAGTAACCGAAAATATAACTCTATAACTGCTTCAAAATGTAAAAATCATTAAGAACTAGAACTTTACTTAAGATGAAGATAAATGACTACAACTGGCAAACAACTGATCTACTGTCAGAATCCATGACTGCAGAGAATATGTTGAACTTAATACGCAATAAACCAGTTCAGACCTGGTGTAACCAGGTGCCACTTTATTGACTTTACTGAGCTGGTCTTGATTTTGCTCACTATATCCCCAGATACTCCTGCAGAAATGTCTTGCTCTCCATTTTCTGACAATGCAATCAAAATAGGTTAAGAGTTAAATGCTATTGTTTGGAAGGCTCAGAAGCAGATCTGCCAATTTTCTGAGGATCTCTGCGCTTAAGCAGAGCATCAAAAATCAGTCCAGATCTTTCCCTGCTTGTAAAGGGAAGAGGTTTCCAAATTTGCATTGCAACCAAACACACAGTAATTATTCACCCCAAAGCTAGACAAATCTGATATAAGGATCAGAGTATGATGATCTAGTTGCTAAACACAGAACAAGTTCCTTTGCTATTTCCCAGCCTAAATTTACACACAATTGTAATATTTAGCATATCTGTAGCAGTTTATAATTTTAAAACATTGTACAAATATTAACTAATTCAACTTCAGAATATCTCTGTGAAGCAGCAAAGTAAGTATTATTTTCTCCATTTTCTAGAAGGGTAAATTGAGACCCAGGGAAGATAAGCACAGGTAGCTTGCCCAAAGAATCACTTTGAATCAGTGTTAGAGCTGGATTAGAGTTTAGGAGTTCCTGGCTCCCAGTTTCATTCTGTTCCACTAGGTCATGCTGTATCTCAATATCATAATTAGGCACTATATGAAATCCATTTATGTGTGTGCAAGTAGACCAGGATTTCAATAGATAATGCATTGTTCCATGATGGATCATTTTTAGCATAAACAATGTTTAATAGAAGGGCCAGATCTTACACACTGTCACCAATAAAAAGAATAAAGGTCATGCATCTCCGGGGTGCTGGAACAATTTGTATAGTGGGCATGCTGAGAGCCACTGAACCAAACTGTAAATCCTGTATATGATGGAAGCCACTTCAAGCCAGGGGGTGCAGCACCCTTAGTTCCAGCATCTATGTGCATCTCTTGTGCTAGATACTCCATTGATTTATGTGTACTGTCACCAACAGGTTAGGCTTTAAAAGTAGTAGGGGAAAGCACAAGGGTTGCAACATTTGTGGGCATGTCAGTGAATCAGATAGCATACCAAACTCCTCCTTTTTGGCTTTACCATGCTAGATCACATGTTTATGAAATTATATAAAATAATGTTTTACAGTAAGAAAGACTGAAAAAATAGATTTGCAATACATTGTAAAGTGAATGATTATAAAGTCTGTAACTTAAATGTATTGCATACTTTGCAGTATAACCTTAAACTCTCTGTACTTCAGTTCCCTCATACCTAATCTTCATAAAGCACTTTGACCTCTGTTGATGAAAAATTCTGTATAAATGTCAGGTATTATTAAATAGGCCATATCCTGAGGTTCTTACTCCATTTTTACTGAGGTCAGCTCCCATTAAAGCTGGTTACTACTTACTTGAGTAAGAACTGACTGGAAATTGATTAAGGACCTAAGGATTTTTCCCATTATTATTTGATTGTATTTTCCATAATTTTCAGATTTCATATACACATCTACCCTGATATAACGCTGTCCTCGGTAGCCAAAAAATCTTACCACATTATAGGTGAAACCATGTTATATTGAACTTGCTTTGATCTGCCGGAGTGCACAGCTCTGCCCCCCCGGAGCGCTGCTTTACCGTGTTATAGCCGAATTTGTGTTATATCGGGTCGTGTTATATCGGGGTAGAGGTGTATTTACATAATGAGAAGTGAACTGTGCCAGAAAGGAAAATTCATCCAGCTTCAATCATACAAAAAGCTTCATTGATATCCTAGTTTCTGTGGATGTACACTGTGAATAATTGTTGCACAACTGAGTCCTAACATCTTTGTGCACAAATATTTACAAGAGTCAAGAAAAGAGTAATGCTGAACACAACTATATGCTTTTACATCATAGAGTGTTATGGGACAATGTTATATACTGTAACATTGAATTAAAGGTTTGAGGATGACAGTTGAATGCTTCATAGGCACTGCCTGCCCATGACACCAGTAGTTGATGCCAAGTGTCTAATCTGGCTGGACAGGTGGAAAACAAAAGACACTACTGTCTTGTCAGGGGCTTTAATCTTCATCAACAGATACGATCTAATGGAGGAAATGAGAAATAAGAGTACACTGCTTAATTTCATCAAACTTAGGTCTCTAGTAGCTATTCACGCTAGTGAAGAGGAGTTTGGGGAATGGTTAAAGGCATTTTCCATTGACTGACAAATCTGACTGCTTTTAGCAATTAGTGCTGCGATGCAAAAACTGTTAGCGGAGAAACAGTGTTAATATAAAACTAAATAGTTGTAAGAATGAACAGCCAATCAACTAATGTTCCTTATCAATTTATTTTTTAGAATACTGGAAATACACAAAATGAAAATAAAACCAATCTGCCAGATGTAGAATAAGCAGTGTAGAAGCATGAAGCTTGAGAGACTGAAGAATCACAGTACAGTAAAATCTGTGCTTTTCTATTAACCTTTAATAAAGGAAGATATTTGGATAATTCTGCAGAAAATTTTATAGACTTCATGTAATATATGGTTATTCTCCAGGAAATTACTTTAGAATGCATTGGTCCTAAAATTGCTTATATAAATGAAGCTTACATTAAACTTTTATGAAATCTGAAACACCCAAAACTTATTTTTGAAGGCTAAGTACCAACATTAGGCTCCTTCCAGTACTTATGTATAAAATCCGTACACCTATCACAACTGGATGTCCAGCTGATCTAAGACTGGCTAAAGGTCATTAATTAGCCTGGCATTTCTATAAGAGCCTGTTACTCTTTTCTCTGATAGATGATGATTTAAGACTTCTGTAATAGTGTACAAGATAACAATGGATCATTTGTTGTGTTCAGATGCTTTAGGGTTACGGTAATGTGAGCTAAATTTTCTGGCTGTTTAATTTTAGCACCTATTTTTTCCAAACAATTCATTGTGATTGCATATGTGGTTGGTATCCATTTTGCACATGCAGATTGGTCATTGTAATGGCCAGCTACCCCATTTATAGATTGTTTATGTACTTTAGTATGTACAAAAGTGGGCACACCACATCAGATGTCAGGGTTAAAAACCTGGCCCCTTGTGTTTTCTGGTTTATTATTTTGCTCATTATTATTTGCATCTTTTGCTCATTAGGGTTCTACTTACTATTTTTGTTGTAGTTTCTAAAAACAAAAGAAACTAAATCCAGACATTTATGTGCTGAAAATATTCATGCTCTTGGAGTAAGCAACTGTTAAGATAAATTACTCTTGGTGTAACACTCAGTAAAAATTATTTGGCTCATGGAAAATTCCTGAATTAGTTACATTTTAGAACATTTTAGTTCACTTTTTAATATTTTATCATTTTAAGAGAAACCAGCTGCAAGGTGGAAAACATTTTCCTTATATGAACTCTAAACAAAAACATTGGGATAAGTGTGAAACTTTAAATAATAAGTATCTACAGTGCATTGTTTCACAGCTACATCAGTTTTTTATTGATAAAAGGGTTTGGGAAACATGTAATAAAAAAGTTAATGTTAAAAGGGAGAACGAATATATTTCCAATATGTATGCAGAATAAAAACAAGTTCTTGTTTCAGCTGTGGTAATACAGTTCTTCAGGAAATGCTACAGTTAATTGTCCATCTATTATTAATTTTTTTATTCAAGTGAACCATAAGAGTTCACTCTATGCTGAAACTTGTATCAGGCAAGAAGGAATATTTTTTTAATAAATAAATTGTTTAGGTGTGTGTGTAATTCTTAGAAATAAAAAGGCTTTCTCAGTTTATAGACTTTTTGTGTTCTGAAATATTATTTCAGAATCTTTAATTTAATTAAATATGTTTTGCAAGCTGGCAATTCGTAACATACAATCATGGAATCATAGAACTGGAAGGGACCTCGAGAGGTCATCTACTCTAGTCCCCTGCACTCAAGGCAGAACTAGACCTAGACCATCCCTGACAGGTGTTTGTCCAACCTGCTCTTAAAAATCCCCAATGATGGAGATTCTACCACCTCCCTAAGCAATTTATTCCAGTGCTTAATCACTCTGACAGTTAGAAAGTTTTTCCTGACGTCCAACCTAAACCTCCCTTCCTGCAATTTAAGCCCACTGCTTGTTGTCCTATCCTCCGAGGTTAAGAAAACCAATTTTTCTTACTCCTCCTTGTAACAACCTTTTACATACTTGAAAATTGTTATCATGTCCCCTCTCAGTCTTCTATTCTCCAGACTAAGCAAACCCAATTTTTTCAATATTCCCTCATAGGCCATGTTTTCTAGACCTTTAACCATTTTTGTTGTTCTTCTCTGGACTTTCTCCAGTTTGTCCACATCTTTCCTGAAATGTGGTGCCCAGAACTGGACACAATACTCCAGTTGAGGCCTAATCAGTGCGGAGTAGAGTGGAAGAATTACTTCTCATGTCTTGCTTACAATACTCCTGCTAATACATCCCGGGATGATGATTGCTTTTTTTGCAACAACATTACACTGTTGACTAATATTTAGCTTGTGATCCACTATGACCCCCAGATCCCTTTCTGCAGTACTCCTTCCTAGGCAGTCATTTCCACTTTTTGTATGTGTGCAACTGATCGTTCCTTCCTAAGTGGAGTGCTTTGCATTTGTCCTTATTGAATTAATCCTGTTTACTTCAGACCATTTCTCCAGTTTGTCCAGATCATTTTGAATTTTAATTCTATCCTCCAAAGCACTTGCTACCCCTCCCAGCTTGGTATCGTCCGCAAACTTTTTAAGTGTATTCTCTATGCCATTATCTAAATCATTGATGAAGATACTGAACAGAACAAGACCCAGAACCGATCCCTGCGGGACCCCACTCGTTATGCCCTTCCAGCATGACTGTGAACCACTGATGATTACTCTCTGGGAATGATTTTCCCATGAGTTATGCACCCATCTTATAGTAGCTCCATCTAGATTTATTTCCCTAGTTTGTTTATGAGAAGGTCATGCAAGACAGTATCCAAAGCCTTACTAAAGTCAAGATATACCACATCTACCACTTCCCCCTTATCCACAAGGCTTGTTACCCTGTCAAAGAAAGCTATCAGGTTGGTTTGACATGATTTGTTCTTGATAAATCTATGCTGGCCATTATTTATCACTTTATTATCTTCTAGGTGTTTGCAAATTGATTGCTTAATTATTTGCTCCATTATCTTTCTAGGTACAGAAGTTAAGCTGACTGGTCTGTAATTCCCCAGGCTGTCCTTATTTCCCTTTTTATAGATGGGCACTATATTTGCCCTGTTCCAGTCTTCCATGACTTTTCAGAGATAATTGCTAATGGCTCAGATATCTCCTCAGTCAGCTCCTTGAGTATTCTAGGATGCATTTCATCAGGCCCTGGTGATTTGAAGACATCTATATTGTCTAAGTAATTTTTGACTTGTTCTTTCCCTATTTAGACTCTGGTCCTACCTCATTTTCATTGGCATTCACTATTTTAGACATCCAATTGCCACCAACGTTCTTGGTGAAAACCAAAACAAAGACGTCATTGAGCACACCTCTGCTATTTCCACATTTTCTCTTATTGTCTTTCCGCCCTCACTGAGTAATGGGCTTACTCTGTCCTTGGTCTTCTCTTGCTTCTAATGTATTTGTAGGATGTTTTCTTGTTTCCCTTTATGTCTCTAGCTGGTTGATCTTGTTTTGTGCCTTGGCTTTTCTAATTTTGTCACTACATATTTTTGTTATTTGTTTATATTCATCCTTTGTAATTTGACCGAGTTGCCACTTTTTGTAGGACTCTGAGTTTTAGATCATTGAAGATCTCCTGGTTAAGCCAGGGTGGCCTCTTGCCATACTTCCTATCTTTCTTACGCAGTGGAAGAGTTTGCTATTGTGCCCTTAATAATGTCTCTGAAAAACTGCCAACTGTCTTCAATTGTTTTTCCCCTTAGACTTGCTTCCCATGGGATTTTACCTACCAACTCCCTGAGTTGTTAAAGTCTGCCTTCTTGAAATCCATTGTCTTTATTGTGCTACCTACCATTCCTTAGAATCATGAACGCTACCATTTCATGATCACTTTCACACAAGTTGCCTTCCATTTTCAAAGTCTCAAGCGGTTCTTCCCAACATTAATTGGCATTTGTAGTATTTAAAACAACAAAAATATATCAGGCTTCTGATATTATAGTAATGTTTTAATTATGTTTCTCTAATCTGCATGTATGAATTAATTTAAAACATCTAAATTGTTTTAAATGGATTAGTGACCCATTAGAGGGATCAGAATGCTTATGTAAGAGGAACCTGCATAGCACTGCAAGTTTAATAAACAATAGCATGCATCTGTGCAAGGGAAAATGTACTCCAGGAAAACAGATGCATACTGGAAGAACAGAGAAAGATAACAGATCATTAACAGATATTTTGTATTCCTTATTGCTATTTCCTATGTTACTAATCCTGCCTTGATTGACTACAGGCAATATTCAACAACAATGTAAGCAGTTACACATCGTGTGTGTGTGTGTGTGTGTGTAAGAGGTGAAGTAGTGTAAATTTGAGTGATTTGGCATTCAGTGGGTGTACAAAATGAACGTAAATTGTATGCAGAGGGGATAGAAGGATAGGTGGCATGTCAAGCATTAGGAAGCACATACCAGCTCTTCCTGCCCTAATTTTTCATTTTAATTATTACCTATTTTAACTTCTCAATTAACTATATTTATTTTATTTTCCAGAAGGTCACTGGAGCAGCTGGAAAAGTTGTTAAATCATCACTGACTGGATGAATCAGGATTTCCTTAGCTTTGTCTTTTCCCCCAAACTATTAGATCACAATAAACAGGAGGAGGTGAAGCTTCCTCATACTATACATACAAAGCTGTAGCATCAAAGTTTGAAGTTTCTAAGTACTGTAACAACGATTTAGCTAACTGCAGCACTGGTTTGTAGTGCATCCTCCATACTGCAAGGAGGGAGAAGAAACCACTGAGTACCTTATTATGAGGACCCTCGTTTTCCTTCTTGTCTTTATCCTTAGGAGATAAGGAAGAAATATACTTGGTAGTAAAATATGTAAAACTTTATAGTGAAAATAATGTAAAACTTTATAGAGAAAAGAAACCAAATGGAGAATTAAACATAACTTAAGGCTAGGTATTTGAGGCGAAGGAAAATCTAAAGAAAAGAGTGGAACATTTAAGACAGACCCAATGTGTAAGCTTTATTTAAAGAATCTATTTCACTTTATATCTATTTAATATGGTGGCTGTTTAAATTTAGCAATTAAAATATAGTATGGAAATACTACTAACATTTTTTAAAAGCAGATTTTATGGTAGCAAAGCAATCAAACAGAATCAAAATTAGGTTACTTCAGAACAGTTTAATTGCTTTTTATTTAATGTCTGAGGCACGCGAGATTAAGGATAT
Organism: Gopherus flavomarginatus; assembly: GCF_025201925.1. Taxonomy (NCBI): domain Eukaryota; kingdom Metazoa; phylum Chordata; order Testudines; family Testudinidae; genus Gopherus; species Gopherus flavomarginatus. The sequence continues at coordinate 12,695,659 of NC_066623.1, forward strand.
GTAAATATACCAGGGTCCATACAATTTCGCTTTGCCATTTGCTGTAAGCCAGCTATGCAGCATTGACACTCTAGCTTTTCATAAGTGTTGACAGGTTTAAATGGCAAGTATTTGACTGACAGGCACTAATTATAATAAAAAACAGATGTTTTTGTGGGTTGTCTCAGCTATGAATGTGAATAAGCTGTACAGTCCCCTACACAACGCAGATTTGTTGTAGGCAAATAATGTAATTATATCACTAGGGTGTAGCCAGCAGTTTGGAATTTCTGTTCTACGTGTGCTGGGTGATCCTTTGTCGCCTCCTCACCAGCACTGAACCAATACTTTCCCAGAGTAGACCCACCGTTATACGCAATGCTCACATAGTGGGGATATTTGAATTTAGAGAGGAGAGACTATGCTGAGATTTGGAAGGGTGGGTCTTATTACTTCGATGCTAGATCTCTCAAATATCAGCATTTTCAAACCTCTCCTGCTGCAGCTCTAGGGAACCATTTCTTATCTTAAGTGTATTTTGGGGGATGGGTGTATATGGCGTCTAGTAGGCCCATTGTTACCCAGTCTGGAAAAGGCCTTCTTGGAGTTGGAGGTCAGATTTGGGAGGAAGAAGTGCGTTTACCACATACTCAACCCCAATACAGAAGATGGGCGAGCATCCACCTAGTGTATTTTGAAGATCTTCAGAGGAAAAGGACTGCAGCTATGAGGCTTTAAGACTAAGCTTGATAAGTTTATGGAGCGGATGGTATGATGGGATAGCCTAATTTTGGCAATTAATTTAGCAATTGATCTTTGATTATCAGCAGGTAAGTATGCCCAGTGGTCTGTGATGGGATGTTAGATGGGTTGGGATCTGAGTTACTATACAGAATTCTTTCCTGGGTGCTGGCTGGTGAGTCTTGCCCACATGCTCAAGGTTTAACTGATGGCCATATTTGGGGTTGGGAAGGAATTTTCCTCCAGGGCAGATGGGCAGAGGCCCTGGAGGTTTTTCGCCTTCCTCTACAGTGTGGAGCAGGGGTCACTTGCTGGAGGATTTTCTGCAGCTTGAAATCTTCAAACCACAATTTGAGGACTTCAATAACTCAGACATAGGTTAGGGGTTTGTTACAGGAGTGGGTGAGTGAGATTCTGTGGCCTGCATTGTGCAGAAGGTCAGACTAGATGATCATAATGGTCCCTTCTGACCTTAAAGTCTATGAGGCTCAAAGATGTGGTGCTAGGGGGAGGCTGCAAGAACAAACAGCTAAAGATATTCCAGTTACCATGGCCTATTGCACAGAGCACTGGATTGGGACTCAGGATATATAGGTTCTAATCCCAGTTGTGTCAAGGGCCTGCTGGCTAATCTTGGACAAGTTACTTTGCTGTGCCATGCCTCAGTTTCCCCATATGTAAAATGGAGATAATGACACTGACATCCTTTGTAAATTGCCATGAGACTCTCTGATGAAAAGGGCTTATAAGAGCTAGGTATTATTAATTGAAAACAGTTTCCACAAAGAGGGCCAATATTTGGACTCTCCTGGAAGTGCGTTTGCCCATCCTTGTTAGATACAGAATTTGACACGGTGGTAAAAAAAAGTCCTGATGAGGAACTCAAACAACTTGCCAGTCTTTGCCTTAAGAAATTCTTCCCCCAGGAAAAATAGCATATGACTATCTCCACCCTGTAGCGTTAAAACAGTCTAACAACAATGCTATTAAATATCATGGATATAGGCAGGAACTTCCCTCAAGGCAAAAACGTACAATCGAGAATAGAACTGTGTATGTGAGTAATATGAAAGCAACCAATATATTCAGCAGTATTTGTTACATTTATTGTTGCAGTTACGGGCATGTTTCTGCTCACAGGTTTACAGATCATGATTTGCCTTTGGAAGACTAACAAAAAGTTAGGGTTCTGATCCTAAAAGGTGTGAGAGATTTATTCCTCTCAGTGCCATTCTCTGAGTTTTTCTGCAGAAAGAGTAAACAAATACATTAGGGTGTTAGTTAATATCTCTAAATATATGTTATTGCATAGTGCAGAATTAAACCCTGATTGCTTTATTACAGGTAAATTATTTCCAAAACCAGTTTTGAGCCCAAATGCACTTGACAAACATTCTAACAGTGGCAATATCTTTCCTTTCAAATTGTTGTTTTCTTATCTTATAGCAAAACTTGTATTTTTCAATGTTGAGTGATCGTCTACAGTTCCTGTCACAAGAGAAGAGTGAGTTGTAAAAATAGAGTAGCAAGTCTAACAAAATAAATCATAGTTTCTTTGGCTTGTTGGCTCAAAAAAAATGTGATGGTTGACTCTGTTCTTTGTTGTGTTGCACACAGAGCTTGTGCAGATTATGATAAGAAAAAAAATTACATCAGAGGTACAAACATCCACTCAAAATTCAGAACTGGGCGCTTCCCTTGAGTCACTGATATGCAGCTGCTATTTATCTAATAGAATGCTTTTTATTGAAATTTAAAAAGCCTCTGATGCCACATGAGAAAAATTATTGGGTAACAATGTTTATATTCTTTTCAATTTCTTTGAAAAGAGAACTTTTGCTTTTTAAGGTGAGGACACAGAAGCTAGTAATTAAGGACTGGAAGTCAGGAAGTTTGGATTTTTTATTTGTATTAGAGTAGCACCTAACGGTCTCAGTCAGTATGGGGGCCTCATTATGCTTGCTATATGCTGTACAAATGCATAGTAAGAGCTTTGTCCTGGAGAGCTTACAGACTAAATAAAGACTGACAAAGGATAGAAGGGGAAACAGAGAGGTGAGGTGATTTGCCCCGCATCATACAGAAAATAAGTGGGAGAGTCAAGAACAGAACCTCATGGTGTCCTGACTCCCAGTCCAGTGCCCTAACTACTAGACAACACAGCATCTGTTCTCTGCCACAGATGTACTGTGTGAACTTTGACAATTGTATAACCTCCCTGTATTTCAGTTTCCTTTCACTATAGGAGTATTTGGAAATGTCCTTCATTAGTGTTTGTAAAGTGCTTGGAAATCCTTGGATAGATAATGATAAATAAGGACCCAGGACAAACAGCTACAAAGGGGAAGGGGGTAGTAATTAGGCCCAGGGGGTTAAAAGGCCTCTCCCAGTCCACTGAGGAGAAAGAACCACAGGGAAATAAGGTTCAGCTGGAAAAGGGGTTACTAGGGAACTAATTAGGTTCAGCTGACTCCAACTGCTTGTGACCTTTTTAAACCCAGAGGGACATTGCTGGCACATGATCTAGGCTCACCAGGAATTGGTGGGAGGTGAATCAGTCTCAGTCCTGCCAGGAAAAGGGGGATAAAGACTGGGGAAATATTTGGGGGGAAGACAGAGTTTCCAAAGGACTCTCCCTTAAATGCTTGTTTAAACTATTTGGTAGTGGCAGCTACTAGATCTAAGCTGGTAAATAAGCTTAGGGGTTATCTCATGCAGGTCCCCACATCTGTACCCTAAAGTTCTGAGTGTGGGTGACACCTTCCTCAAGGACAATCCATCACTCTCACAGATCTTGGGAGACAGGCCAGTCCTTGCTTACAGACAGCCCCCCAATCGGAAGCAAATTCTCATCAGCAACCACAGACCACACAACAAAAACACCAACCCAGGAACCTATCCTTGCAACAAAGCCCGTTGCCAACTCTGTCCACATATCTATTCAGGGGGACACCGTCATAGGACCTAATCACATCAGCCACACTACCAGAGGCTCGTTGACCTGCACATCTACCAATGTGATATATGCCATCATCTGCCAGCAGTGCCCTTCTGCCATGTACATTGGCCAAACCGGACAATTTCTATGTAAAAGAATAAATGGACACAAATCAGACGTCAAGAATTATAACATTCAAAAAACAGTTGGAGAACACTTCAATCTCCCTGGTCACTCGATTACAGACCTAAAAGTCGCAATATTACAACAAAAAAACTTCTAAAACAGACTCCAACGAGAGACTGCTGAATTGGAATTAATTTGCAAAATGGACACCATTAAATTAGGCTTAAATAAAGACTGCGAGTGGATGGGTCATTACACAAAGTAAAACTATTTCCCTATGTTTATTCCCCACACACACACTGTTCCTCACAACTTCTTGTCAACTGCTGTAAATGGACCATATTGATTACCACTACAAAATTTTTTTTTCTCTTCTGCTGGTAATAGCTCACCTTAACTGACCACTCTCGTTAGAGTGTGTATGGTAACACCCATTGTTTCATGTTCTCTGTGTGTATATATATCTTCCACTGTATGCATCCGATGAAGTGGACTGTAGCCCATGAAAGCTTATGCTCAAATAAATTTGTTAGTCTCTAAGGTGCCACAAGTACTCCTGTTCTTTTTGCAGATACAGACTAAAACAGCTGCTACTCCGAAATCTCTCTAGTCAGGGCTGCCCATGGGGCGGGGGGCAAGTGGGGCAATTTGCCCTGGGCCCTGCAGGGGCCCCCACGAGAATATAGTATTCTATAGTATTGCGACTTTTTTTTTATGGAAGGGGCCCCTGAAATTGCTTTGCCTCAGGCCCCCTGAATCTCTGGGTGGCCCTGTCTCTAGTGGTGGTACAGTGAGGGACTGAAGAGAAACTTGTTTCTTAAAGACACAGGTATTGGCAACCAAATAAACTCTTCAGAAGCCTATATACATAGCACTGCTTCTGAAAAGACCTTCTTACAAGGATTCACCATCTAAACAACCCCTTGCTGAGTCCATAACTCAAAGTGCCCAGACAAATAGCTACTAACCAATCTCTCACTCTATGCTTTAGTAGCAAAACACCAGAATAGTTCCTTAGGTGAACAATATTTCTTGTTCTGAGACCAAACCTTCAGCGTATTGCAAAATCAAGAACAACTGCTTGTCACCAGCAACCTTGTGTTTGTTCCATTGTGAGGTAAATTGGGCAATGCAACCCCATTGTGCCAATTCACTCATATGTCCCTGTATTTGGGGCCCCTGTATACGCTATAACAAATTGTTACAAACATATCCCTCTTTTTGTCTACCTCTATTAATAATAATTTGACTAAAATCATAAGACAAGGACAAAGTACTATACTTTGGAAATAAAAAAAATCAAATGCACAATTACAAAATGGGGAATAACTAGCTATGCAGTATTACTGCTGAAAAGGATCTGGGGATTATAGTGGATCACAAATTGAATATAAGTCACCAATGTGATGCAGTTGTATGAAAGGCTGATACTCTGAGGGGTACTGATTGTTACAGGAAAGATCTGAGAGGTAATTGGCCTGCTCTACTAAGCAGTGGTGAGGCCTCAAATGGTGTACTATGTCCAGTTCTGGGAAACACACTTCAAGAAAGATTGGATAAATTGGAGAGAGTCCAAAGGAGAACAAATATGCTAATAGGTTTATAAAACCTGTGACTACGAGGAAAGATTTAAAAACTGAGCATACTGAGTCTTGAGAAAGGAAGATTGATGGGAGACCTGATAACAGTCTTTAAGAGGTGTTATAAAGACAACAGGGATCAATTGTTCTCTACGTCCACTGAAAGTAAGACAAAAAGTAATGGGCTTAAAGATACTAGGAAAATCTTTCTAACTGTAAGTGTAGTTAAGCACTGGAATAGGCTTCCAAGGGAGGTTGTGGAATCCTCAGTATGTGAGGATATTAAGAACAGGTTACATAAACACCTGTCAGGGATGGTCTAGGTTTATTGGTCCTGCCTCAGCACAAGGGGCTAGACCAGATAACGTCTTGAGGTCCCTTCCAGCCCTATTTCTAAGATTCTATGATTATACTACTACTAGTTTCCAAATAAACCATAGAATTGCCAGTGCCAGCCAGGAGAAGTAACCATGGCATCATTTGTGGACAGATATAAGCACAGGAACCGAATTAAGATTATACCCAATACAGTATTTGTTATTATGCTAAAGAAAAATGGCAAAGCCATTCTTACAACAAAATAGCAACTCCTTAAATTCTCACTCCTGCAAACACTCTATACAAATGCTTAAGTTTAATCACACTCAGTGTGGAGGAAGTGAATTGTGCCTATAGACCAGTAGATCTAACACTGCTGGGTTGCCAAGACTGAGAATTTCTGCCACAACTACCAGGGAGTGCTCTTGAATGTGCCTTTTCTGGACCAAACAAATACATTCTTCCTAGGCAATGCAGTCAGTTTTTAAAGTAAAACAAGAATTACAACTCACAGAGCTAAAATTTCTATTCAATATCCCATTAATTCTCAAGGCCTGACAACAAGGCTCCTGTGTAAGAGAAAAACACCTGCATGCTGTTGGCAAACTGCTGCCTCCCCCCACTGTGAAGCTAACTGGGCAATGAAGAGAGAGCTAAAATGCTGCAACGGATGCCCATATCTCCTTTTCACTCATAAAATCCCCTAATAAATTTACACTAATTATAGGATTGAAAATTTGGCAGACAGTTCAAATTGCCTAGGGTAATGATAACTTTCTGAAACTCATTCCTCCTCCAGACAAAGCATCTGATATCATGAGATAATTCCTGAATTTCAGCTGGTGAAAGCAACACTTATCATTTGGAAAGACCATTTTCATTATCTTTTCAGTTTGCATTCTGAGAAGGAGAAACCATTCTGTTGAATCATCCCAGTCAGATACTGTACAAGCAAAGGCACCAGATTAATATTATTAATTATTAATAATATACAAGATCTGGCTACATGACACACCACCTCCATGTCCCATCAAGTAAGATCAGCATCAGTTAAGGTAATGGCCTTTTGAAGAGGTGTACCAGGCTTTTGCAGCCCCTTGCTGGAGACCCTATTGCTCTGCTATATCATCTCCACCCCTAGGAGCAAGCAGAAGGGAGGAAAAGAATAGCAAAGATTAGTTCTCTGGGCCTGCCTAGAGAGATCTTACTATAATAGCTATTTTGGAAGCTAAAGAAACCTGGTCCTCCAAGACCTAGAAGGCTAGCAGCAGCCAATCAGGGCCTTGCTAGCCCAGATAAAAGGAGTTGCCCTGGCCTAGGGAAGGAAGGGTTTGCTTGTCTAGCTCATAGACTTTAAGATCAGAAGGGACTATGATGATCTTTTAGTCTGACGTCTTGCACAACGCAGGCCACTCCTGTAACAAATCCCTGACCCATGTCTGAGCTATTAAAAGTCCTCAACTTGTGCTTTAAAGACTTCAAGGTGCAGAGAATCCTCCAGCAAGTGACCCATGCCCCATGCTGCAGAGGAAGGCAAAAAAACCCCAGGACCTCTGCCAAACTGACATGGAGGAAAATTCCTTCCCAACCCCAAATATGGTGATCAGCTAAACCATGGGTCAGCAACCTTTCAGAAGTTTGTGCCAAGTCTTCATTTATTCACTCTAATTTACGGTTTTGCATGCCAGTAATACATGTTAATGTTTTTAGAAGGTCTCTTTCTATAAATCTATAATATATAACTAAACTATTGTTGTATGTAAAGTAAATAAGGTTTTTTAAATGTTTAAGAAGCTTCATTTAAAATTAAATTAAAATGCAGAGCCCCTTGGACAGGTGGCCAGGACCCAGGCAGTATGAGTGCTACTGAAAATCAGCTCATGGGCTGCCTTTGGCACACGTGCCATAGGTTGCCTACCCCTGAGCTAAACCCTGAGCCTGTGGGCAAGACTCATCATCCAGACACCCAAGAAAGAATTCTCTGTAGTAACTCAGATATCACCCTATCTAGTGTACTACCACAGACAATTGGGCATATTTACCGCTAATAGTCAGGCCAATTAATTGCCAAAATCAGGCTATCCCATCATACTATCCCCTCCATAAATTTATCAAGCTTAGTCTTGAAGCCAGATATGTCTTTTGCCTCCACTGCTCCCCTTGGCTAGAGGAGCTTGAGTTTGTTTTATGGATGTATTTTACATAGCTAGATTTTCAAGACCTAAGAATCTTAGCTCTGAGATAAGGGTGAAGATAAAGAGGCTAGGTGAGAAGAGACACAGGGAGAAGTGGTGACAAACTGAACCAAACAATATGTGGCTGCTGTTTATAGGGTCACTGGGTTGATAGCTGGTGTGATAGCTGGGCCCAGTTAAAGTGCTATAAACTCCAAGAAGAGTTAGAGCTTATTTGGGAGCCTGAACAAAGGGCTAAATTTAAAGGACCCAGAATCAGGGCTGAAGATCGTAGTAAGGGCAGAAAGGCTGTTTATATATTGGACTCTTTAATACCCCAGAAGGGGTTCATTTGGACTTTGCGACTTGGCTGGAAGGCTGTCACTGAAGACCTACTGAGGTTGGCCTGCAGGAGGCACTGGGGTGAAAGACTGCAATACCTCCCCAGCCATAAGGAAACACTCACGGTGATAGAGATTTGACAATTTCCATAGCTCAGAGAGAGGTTATGAGTCTATTAGAGGAGTGGGTGGATGAGGTTCTATAGCCTGTGATAAGCAAGAAGTCAGACTGAAGGCCCCTTCTGGCCTTGAAGTCTGAGCCGCAGAAAAAAAAGGGGTAGAGGAGGCAGGGCAAAAAGGGGTAGAGGAGGCAGGGCAGGAGCTTGGAGTGCTGGGAGAATGATGCTGGTAGCATAAATCTTTTGATGGGGAAGGGGGGGTCACAGCAAACAGTTGGCGGAGGAAAAAAAAGTATCCATAATTAGGGCTGTCAAGCGATTAAAAAAAGTAATTGTGATTAATTGTGAAATTAATTGCACTGTAAAACAATAATAGAATACCATTTAAATATTTTTGGATGTTTTCTATATTTTCAAATATTGATTTCAATTACAACACAGAATACAAAGTGTACAGTACTCACTTTGTATTTTTGATAAGTACTGTATTTGCACTGTAAGAAAAACAAAAGAAATAGTATTTTTCAATTCACCTAATACAAGTACTATAGTGCAGTCTTTTTATCATGAAAGTTGAACTTACAAATGAAGAATTTTGTAAAAAAAAATCATTCAAAAATAAAACAATGTAACATTTTAGAGCTTGCAAGTCCACTCAGTCCTAGTTCCTGTTCAGCCAATTGCTCAAACAAATTTGTTTACATTTGTAGGAGATAATGCTGCCTGCTTCTTGTTTACAATGTCACCTGAAAGTGAGAACAGGCGTTTGCATGGCACTGTTGTAGCCGGCATCGCTGTTGTGCCAGATGCGCTAAAGACTCATATGCCCCTTCATGCTTCAGCCACCATTCTAGGGGACATGCATTCATGCTGATGGGTTTTGCTCGATAACAATCCAAAGCAGTGCGGACCGACGCATGTTCATTTTCATCATCTGAGTCAGATGCCACCAGCAGAAGATTGATTTTTCTTTTTGGTGGTTTGGGTTCTGTAGTTTACACATTGGAGTACTGCTCTTTTAAGACTTCTGAAAGCATGCTCCACACCTTGTCCCGCTCAGATTTTGGAAGGCACTTCAGATTCTTAAACCTTGGGTCAAGTGCTGTAGCTATCTTTACAAATCTCATGTTGGTACCTTCTTTGCGTTTTCGAAATCTCCAGTGAAAGTGTTCTTAAAATGAACAACATGTGCTGGCTCATCATCCGAGACTGCTATAACATGAAATATATGGCAGAATGCAGGTAAAACAGAGCAGGGGACATGCAATTCTCCCCCAAAGAGTTCAGTCACAGATTTAATTAACGTATTATTATTTTAACGTGTCATCAGCAAGGAAGCATGTCCTCTAGAATGCTGGCCAAAGCATGAAAGGGCATATGAATGTTTAGCATATCTGGCACGTAAATATCTTGCAATGCCGGCTACAAAAGTGCCATGCAAATGCCTGTTCTCACTTTCTGGTGACATTATAAATAAGAAGAGGGCAACATTATCTACTGTAAATGTAAACAAACTTGTTTGTCTTAGCGACTGGCTGAACAAGAAGCAGGACTGAGTGGACTTGTAGGCTCTGAAGTTTTACATTGTTTTGTTTTGGAGTGCAGTTATGTAACAAAAAAAAATCTACGTTTGTAATTTGCACTTTCACCACAAAGATTGCACTACAGTACTTGTATGAGGTGAATTGAAAAATATTATTTTTATTTATCATTTTTACAGTGCAAATATTTAATTTCAATTACATCACAATGCAATATATATGAAAATGTAGAAAAAATCCAAAATATGTAATATATTTCAATTGGTATTCTATTAACAGTGCGATTAAAACTGTGATTAATTTTTTTTTAGGTAATCACATTAGTTAACTGATTAATCGACAGCCCTATCCATAATTCAAGTAGAAGAAGGCAGGGTCTGATGTCATTCTGGGCATCTAGAGAATTGGGAAGGTGGTTGCTACTGGGTTTGGGATGACCTAGGTTCCTGAGTTGACTCCCTTCTCTCTTTCCCTCCCAATGCTTTTCATTCTCTGACAGCCACATGGACTGGGGAAGGAGGTCCCAGCTGCTTCAGATCTGAGAGGGTGAGGGGACAAGGGAAACCTAGCTGGGCTTCAGCTCTTGCCCTGTTCTTGGTTCTCCTGGCCGGGGAGTTCCCTAGCTCCTGGGGATTGGCTCCACTCCATAGGAATGTTCTTCCTTCTTGTAATTTAGAATTATGGCTTATTTTTGTATTATTTATTATTACACTAATTTAAGTTATGCCTGACAGTCTCTGCTCTGATGATGCCTGGGTGGAGTGGCAGGTGTGGTTGCAGGTCAAGATTAAGGTACACTGACAGCAGCACCTGATGGCATAATGCCAGACTTGAGTCAGTCCTGTTAGCCCACTTGCATAAGCATTAAACTTGATTCCAAACTTTCCTCAAGCCAAAAAGGTGTATTCATTGTAGATGCTGTATAAAGTGAACTGTGATACATCAATAATTTCAGGGTGCTGCAGCATGTTCTTCTACTACACCCTTATAATAGGGATTTTGGTTAGAACATTCTATTATGTAAGATGTAAACTACATTCAGAACCATAATAATTATCTTAACTGCATCACTATCTATTTATAACAGCCAAGATGCGAGGCACAGAAATTCAGTATAGTATTGTCTAGAGAACAAAATGTAACAGGGTTGATCTGTTCATTAAATTGAAATCTGATTACGTATTTGTTTAAAAAGGAGATTCCTTATTAGTATTAATAATAGATAAATAATAACATAATGCATTTATCAGTCACATTGAAACAAATTTAAAATTCTGATCTAAGAATAGCTTTTCTGTGAAGTGCCTGTTACGTTCACAGGCCCTTTCTCATTTTACCAGGTTTCTTTGTATTTGAGCATGAATATGGAGTCTCAAATGGAATTTTTTCTCCCTCCTGAATACTTTGCCCTATATATAGGAAAAGGTCAGATTTATTTGAACTCTGACCTGTTTACAAATGTGGAGTTGCCTCCTAGTCAAGTCAATAGGCGTCGCAAGTGCTCAGCACTTCTCAGAATTAGGTCCCTGAGCTGAAGATGAACTGGATAAAAGGCACTGGTTAGCATTTGCTTTAGGACTTTTATTAGGGTGACCAGATAGCAAGTGTAAAAAAATCAGGACAAGGATGGGGGGTAATAGGAGCCTATAAAAGAAAAGCCCCCCAAACCAGGACTGTCCCTATAAAATTGGGACATCTGGTCACCCTAAGTTATATTTTGGAAGTGAACGTAAATACAAGTGAATCTGCCCTGGGGCAAAATTCTATGTCTTCCCCTTCCCTAGTTGTAGTATCTCCAAACCAAAACCAGCCTCAGCCCTGGATTATCAGTCACACTGGCTTGGTGACCTTGTGGTTAAACTTTTCATTACCATTTGAATAACTCGGGTGTGATTCATCCATCTAGGCAAAGAGGGTTGGTCATTATTACAGGGGCTTTGTGAGATGAGGCGTTAATTGGAGAAGGAGACTCTGAAAACCCTTGGTTATAATCAGAAAAAAATGCCTAGGAAAAAAACATAACCAACACCACTTATGTCAGCAAAGTTCAGCATTGTCAAGTTGGGGAACTATTCCTTGCTTGGGTTCAAGAAAGGGAAAAGAATTATAGCTCACAGATAGAAGTAAAATCATGTATTCCCTTGGCTAAATTGTGTCTTACTTCTCTCTGTTGGCCTTGGAGCTGGGCTATAGAAGCATAGCTGCAGAAGAAAGGTACTCTGGTGCGTTGGGTCTGTAAAGAGCAGATCCAGGTAGAAGGCCTGTGGGACTACAGGGGGAAGGGCAGTGCTTTGCACTCTTTATATTTGCTGACAAAAGGTGCAGCATATGCTCGTCCTGGTGTTGCCGGCACAAAGTGCCCAAGGCCAAGCAACAGCGGAAGGGTCCGTCACCCGGTGTGCCGTGCCAATAAACACACCAGGGTGGAGAAGCAAACAAAGTTTATTTGAGATCTCAAAGCGGTGCAAGGAGACGAACGCCTCAAATCATGCACACCTAAAACAAGCGGCTTTTCTCTTTTATACCCAAGTTGTTTACTACAAAACCTGCTAACAAGCTCATCCCCCGTTCCACCTTCCCTCTTCTGTCCAGCTGTAGACATATACATTTTATCTAAAAGCGGCCTTGAGTTCATTTCAGCCTAACTCCAGTCTATTACAACAAATCACTGGCTGCCGACACTACACTTTTGCAGCTGTTAACACATTAGGTTACACTAGGTTACACAAAGTGTTTAACATGGAGGAACATTGGTTCATTGAGGCCTGAGAAGGCGGGCTTCATCGGCACTCGTGATCTTCCACCCTCCCGAGTTACCTAGGGTTATGCCTAGTGACACCAACACTGGGTTTATAAAAAGGTAGGGGGAGGGAATCCTGGTCTCTTTGCCAATTTAGCTGGCTCCTTAGGACTATGAAGCATGCCTGAGTGCATTAGCCAGTTGCCCTCTACGTGGGTAGGAATCATTGATGTCTGTTTTGCCACAGCCCTGTTCACTGGGATAGAAAAAGAAGATACTTTCTGCTCCTGCACAGGTCTAGCTAGAATTTAGACCTTACATTTTGTTTGAAGTTGACTTTAAAGGAAGTGAAGACCACAGCCACTTAGCTACAATATTAGATATATTTAAATCCTACATAATTTGGATTTCTGAAGTTGGCTGTTTCAGTCAGAAACAGTTGTCATTCCCTTACGTGTGGGTAGGAAGAGCAGAGAAGAGATTCCATCCAGAGCACAAGAAAGATTAGGTGGGATTTATGTCAATACAATGCATATGGGAGGTGCCACATGTATGTTCCTTGCAATAAAACCCTGTAACATATTACTTCCATGGCAACTGCCTGTTTATGATCTGTTCCATGTTCCAAGAGTTTAAAAGAAGCTTCTGGAAATGATCATCAGGCAATAGGAACGCATTTCTGAATTAGTGGTGTGAAGTATGTTGATGTGAGCATGTCAGCAAACCTAAAGTGCTGTGGGACTGATTCAGCAGAACACTTGAGCATGATGTGCTTAAGTTTTTTGCTGAACTGGAGCCTCTAAACCCACCACCGTTGCTGACTCCCTCTCTGGCAAGACACTTACAGAGGAAGAAACTAAGATAGAGAGGATAACATAGGGAAGTAAGCACTATTACCCCATCTCAGAGTTGCTGCAAGATTAATGAGAGAATGTTTGTAAAGTGTTCTGAAGATTCAAATTGTTAAGTAAATGCCATGATTGTTATATTCAGACCCAGCTAGGTGTTCTGCAACTAATTAGGGGAACACATTGAACACAACATGGCAGGTTTTCTTGTGATGAAATATAAAATATGGGGGGTGAGGGAGTGTAACACTGAATAACAGAAGTGTGTGATCTGAGAGATTTTGTTGTTGAAGGAATTAACTTCATATGGAAGAAAATGTGGGTGCTATGTGCTTTTGAAACTCAGATCTATGGTGCCTTAGGGTGGGGATACAATATTTGAAGTTGAAAATGTTGGGTTATGTTTTTGGCTGGAGGGTGGGATATATTTATACTTGACTGTGTGTGTGTGTGTGTGTGTGTGAGTGTGAGTGTGAGTGAGAGAGAGAGAGAGGTTGTTTGATTTTATATTTGCATGGGCACAAACACAAAGAAATTGTTGCATTTTTGAAAAATAAAGAAATAGGGCCACCCTCTCCATGCTTTCTGGCCAGAATAACCAAAAAGCTCATATTGAAAGTGTCCTAAACATACTGATATTTTCAGAGTAACATTTTTTTTATAAAGTGTTTAGGTTCCTCACAGAAGGGTTTATCTAGGAATGTAACATTAGCCAGACCAGATCTTGCCTCCTGCAGTAATCCATACCTGATGCTTCAGAGGTAGGCAAACATCCCCTTTAATGCTGTTTGCTGCATGCAATCTTCTCTACAGTTTGATACTTTGTCAGACTTTGCAGGCCCTTATTTCTGCTTACTGTTGGCTGGAAGGATCTGGTGGTAGCAGATTCATCACTTTTATCAACAGCTGTGGTTCTGAGGTCTAAAATCATTTTTAATATAACTCTATGGACTACATGGCTGGAGATATACCAGGGAAGAATTTGGCCTTGAATTCATAATGGGGGAGCCACATTGACATTGTCCCTTTTGGTATGCTCATCAGTGAGGATTTGCTGCTCTGGTTTTTTTGCTGTCCTCTTCTCAGTCTAATACTTTTTTCCAAAGATACTTATACCCTCATTATAGGGTGAATCAGATAGCTCAAAGTTTGCAGTGCCCTGCTGGTGACTAGTGACCACAATGGCAACTTTTGTAACATTAATTATGATGCATTTTTACAACACCACTGATGGAAACACCCTGTCCCAACTCTAATATTAGAGCCCTGGAGATGTCACTGTAGGTCATGTGTTAATTAAGCTGAAAGATGGGCACTGTCACCCGTTAGGGGAGCAGGTAATTTACACTTATAAATGCTATATTTATTTTATTTTCCCATGATAGTTTGTTCCAGTATAAAGAAAACAACAAACCCCTCCCATGTCCTATTTAATAGAAAACTTGAATTTTCTTCCTAGGCAATATTAATGGGAGGAAAAACCCCTCTCACAATTAATATCACCTTCCAAATAAGGCTGTTTCTAACAATGGCAGTGATGACTTGAGTGTGAGCAAAGCTATGTCCAGCAATCAGTTGGCTCAGCTTGACTCAAATACTACAAACTGGGTGGGCCTAATTCAGTGTTGTCCTGAAACTTGTGAAGTCATTTAAATCAGTCTAAAGTGAGTGTAAAATACAGTTATCAGTGTAGGCTGCACCAATTTTAGTCTTTCTGTGGACATTTCATGCATCCTTAGCTAGAGAGTTATAGTAGTCTAATTTAGTGGCTCTTAACCTTTCCAAGCTACTGTACTCCTTTCAGGAGTCTAATTTGTCTTGCATACCCCCAAGTTACACCTCACTTCAAAACTACTTGCTTACAAAATCAGGTGTAAAAGTGCCATAGTACATTACTGAGAAAAAAGCTTATTTTCTTTTTTTTTAACCATAGAATTATAAAATAAATCAATTCGAATAAAAACATTGTATTTTTCAGTGTATAGTATATAGAGCTGTATAAACAAGTGTCTGTATGAAATTTTAGTTTGTACTGACTTTGCTAGTACTTTTTATGTAACCTGTTGTAAAACTAGGCAGATATCTAGATGAGTTGAGGTACCCCCTGGAAGACCTCTGCATACCCCCAGAGGTACATGTACTCTTGGTTGAGAACCACTGGTCTAACTCAGAGATGATGAAAGTTAAAGAACCACTCACATTTGGGTGAGAATGTAGTCAGAGTAAGGGGAACAATTTTGTTGCCAAATTAAAATACAGGAAACATCTTAACAACTGCTCTATATAATAATACTAATGATTGAAGATGACGCAAAGGCTTCTCAGATTCTTTATTTCTATGGTCTTATTTCCCCAGATCACAGGGGATAACCTATTGGCAATTTCTTCTAAGTGGTTCCTACTAAGCCTAATCTTGGTTTACAGTTGGGCCACCAGCTGCTCGTCCATCTGCAGATAGTGAGACATCTTGCTGATGATGGAAGCTGCATCAGTGGAGATATACAGTTGGAGTAATATTCTCATTAAGGGCACATGAATCTGTGTAATCTTACCTTGCAGTATTATAGATGTGGTGGGAGAAGGGATAGAGTATTGAGCCAGGTAGGTTTCTGTTACGAGTGACTTTGCTAACAAGACTGTGCACCCACCACAGCCCTCTGTGACTTCTCTACTAGAAATGAGTGGTTCCAGCAAAGGGCAGACCCATTCACTCCTGCAGGATCTCATACATGTCATTAACGCTGTATGATCTACAGCATGAAATGCCTCAGCAAGGTTGAGGAGGATGGATGCAGAGACGGATTTTGTCTCCTAGGCCAGGAGCAGGTCACCTCAGTTCTAGCTTTCCCCAGCCTAGCCAGAGCAATGGTTTTTGCTGCGTCTCGCGGGGCATGCTGACCTTTCCTTGTAAGCCGAACGCTTCAGACCACTTACAACTCATCAGCTACTTTACCTTTCTGTGGTGTCATGGTGACTAATATCACCTGCGCCCCGACGCTCTCAGGAAAACCACACGGCTGAGGCTATCCTACGGGCCACTCAGCACCACCAGGTGAGGAACAGGCACCCACTACCTCCCCGTGGAGAGCCGGCTCCGGGGAGTGGGTGTGGAGGGAGCACCCTGCTGGGGAGGGGGGTTGCCTAGTGTGAGGGGCGGCACCCTGTCGGGAAGGGGGCTCGAGCCGGCTCTCCGCGGGCTGTAGGGGGCGGGCTGAGCCAGCTCTGCAACAAAAAGACTTTACACAGGAGCCGGTGTCTGCCATGAAGGGATCCAATCACCCTCTGCGGGGCGGACCAGCCCTTCCTAACGCTGCTCCGGACTGGAGTCTAGACTGCGCATGCTCTAATCGTCTCCAGTCGCTCAGTTCAGGCACCCTCACCCCTCGCTTCGTTATTGATGCTACGCATGCGTCGCCGTCCAGCCGTTCTCCTCTTCCTTTTGATCCAGCACTGCACATGCGTCCTTCCATTCGTCCGTAAAACACTGTGAGTTACGCATGCGCTAATCCTGACATCGCCACGGCGTTGAAGTAAGCATGCGCTGATATTTCGGGCTTCCTCCCTTTGCTGCAACTATTACGCATGCGCTGCCTCTCTTCGGCTGGCCCCGCCCTCTTATTATACGTACACGCATGCGCTTCCTTCTCGTCCGCTTCTGCGCATGCGCCGTGTTACCCCTCCCCCTTCTGGGGGAAGCAGAGGGGGGTGACGTCAGGGCGCGGCGGCCATTACACGGAGGGGAGTGAAGAACGAGTGAGCGGTAGAACCGGTGCGGGGAGCCGGACTCTAGCCGTGGGAGCTGTTAGCGTCTGCCGCCGCCACCGCGCCTCCCGTGTGTCCTGTGAGGCCGCGGCTTGGAGCGGATCGTAGGGGGTGGCGTGGCAGAGCCAAGCGGCAGGAGCCGGTGAGGAGAGCGGGCGCGCGGCATGGAGGAGAAGGTCTTCACCAAGGAGCTCGACCAGTGGGTGGAGCAGCTCAACGAGTGCAAGCAGCTGTCCGAGGGGCAAGTGAAGAGCCTCTGCGAGAAGGTAAGTGGAGCTGGGGGCTGGGAGGCAGGGAAGAGCGAGCAATACTCTGCCGTGAGGCGAGACCTGGGAAAGGGAGTCTGGGCTGGGGGCGCGAAGCGGAGGAGGCGGCCGAATGCGGCGCTTCTGACAGGGTGAGAAGAAGGAGGGGGCTGGGGAAGGGCTTGTGGGAGGGGAGTGGGGTTGGTCTCTCCGAGGGGCAGCTGCGGGAGTAGGGCAGGGCAGAGCTGGGGGGCTCCATGGATTAGTCTCCTCGGGCGGGGCCGATTTTTTCCTAGCGCCGCTGCGGCTGCCTGAAGCTGTCTCGCCCTGCGGGAATAGCGGGTCCTAGACCTCCGAGGCGGGGGTATCCTCCTCCCGGGCAGTTCTGCGCCCCCTGTCGCTCCGCTCGGAGACTGACTCCTCCCCCTGCTTTTCACTGCCTCCTAAAATGGCGCCTCTCGCAGGGATTCTCCGGGGCGAAGAGACCCTTGTGCACATCAGCCATCCTCGGCGCTCGGGGTATTTCGCTCGCGGTGTCATCAGCTAGTTCCTCTTCCCGGGTCCGTGCTAGCCGTGCGAAGGCAAATCCATAAAGCAACACGTTGCACGCGTCCAAACGCTAATCCTCTTTTCTCTAATGCCCCAGCCCCACTTTCCATTTTTAAAACAATGTTCGAAATATCGTTGGAATTGCTCAGTTGTGTGAGCAGAATATGGGAGTGTTGTGGCCACAAATTTGTATCTTCTGTGTTACCAGGCTAATCTCCAACCCATTCTGTAACTGTTGGCATATTGGAGCACTTGGGAACAAGATGCTAGTCCCCTTGGGACAGTTAATACATGTTTGTTTTTCTTGTAACAGTCCACCAAAATAGCAGGAATTAAAGTGAAGTGAAAATTTAATTTTAAGGTGGTAATGTAACTGTTCCCATCTCCCCTTCCCCCTAACAAGTAATTTGGATTTGGGATTTTCTGACTCCTTCATTGCATTCATGTTTTTTTAACTTCATGATGTGTTTGGAATGGCCTTTAAAATGTAGTTGGGAATTAGATTAATTTGAGGTATTGGTTTCTCTTTGCAGGAGTTTCTAAATTTTGTCTGAAGTAAACTTAAGAAGTAACAAACTTCATGTTATGCAACTATGTGGAATTGTTATGGGTGTTGAGGATTGAACGTTATAATCTGTTTTGGGGGTCATTCTTATGCTCACGGATTTCATCAGTTTAGAGAAGCTGTGCAAACTTTACCTAGAGAATATGTGTGTGTGTGGGGGGGAAGTTGGACAAGTACATTTTCATGACAATTTTGCAAAGCTGTTGCAGAGGATGTATAATCTCTTGTTTTGTATTTCCCCTTCAACATGTGCTTTAATGCCAGAAGATGAAAAACTTATGCTAGAGCAATTATTTTGTTTTTTCTTAAACTAGTCTATTTGCAGTGCAGTGGCTTTCTGACATGTGACCAAAGTCTTATATGTGTGTGAATAGGTAATTCATTCTAGGTAAATGGAAATGTGCACCATGGTAAGATCACTTGGAGCAATGAATGATGTGGCATTCTCATTCCTGGGTTTTAGAAACAATTTTTGTGCAGGTCACAATACACTCTCCTTTAATACCAGCCTGTCTTTCACAAATGGCATTCTAATTTTGAATACTAGTCAAGTTATGTTGACTTTTCAGTTACAAGTTTTTATGGCTTAGCATAAGGGTGTGCATATAATTCTAGTGTGGGGGAAATATTTGAGGAGTGTTTGAGGGAATTCAGGTTGCAGAGTTTGAGACATCGCTGATGTACACCCGCTGTAAATACTTTTACTTTATCCCTAATACTGAAGAGCCTGATTTGGCATTGTCTGTCATCACTACAGTGTGTTGTTGGAATCTGCTTCTTTCCACAGGGTTCTTTGTAATCTTGATAGTCACTGAAAAGTATTTTAATAGACAAGTGCACATTAATGCACTGAGTGCAAACTTTACAATTGTAAAGTATTCCAACACTTCAGTTTTGTTCAAATTATGGTGAACATTTAAGTCTCTAAATTGTAATGTTTCAAATAGGTAATAAGACATAAGTGCAAAAATTTTGTCATATGCTTGAGCACAATATACTCATCTTTTTCTTAAATTACTCTTCCAAATGATATATAAAGTAGTATCCTAGTAAGTGAGGTGATGTCTATACATATACCTTAATAATTGTTAAAATAATGAATAATGCTTTACAAATACACAAGACTAGTTCCCTGCCACATGAGCTTGCAATTAAATTAAACACAATGACAATTTACTACGCTTGGTGGGCATGTGGGGAATCTGAACACTGTTAGGAAGGATGTTTGGGAAAGGAGACTTAAGGAAAGCAGCTTGGTTGAGGCAAGGAGAGAAAACAAAGACTGGGAAGGGAATTGACTCAGCATTGCAGTTTCTGAGTTTCTTACTACCAAATGGAATCCACATCCCTGAGTGAAATGCCCAGGCTTCCCTGTATGATGCATGGGAAGAACTAGGTGCCTAAGAATGGAATCCATAGAAGCCAGCAAGTTGAGCATAGAAAATGCCATGGGGTTGTGTGTATGGCATGAGTTCCACTTCTCAAAGGGAGTTAGGTGCCTAACTCCATTTGGGGTTAACAGCCATGAACACTTTCCTGGAGTTAAAGAACCTAAACCAGGGATGGGCAAACTATGGCCCACTGGCTGGATCCGGCCCACCAGCTGTTGTAATCCGGTCCTTAAGCTCCCACTGGGGAGCAGGGTCTGGGGCTTGCCCTTCTCTGGCACTCCAGTCAGGGAGCAGGGTTGGGAGCCACTCTATGCAGCTCCCAGAAGCAATGGCTTGTCTCCCCTCTGGTTCCTATGCTTAGGGGCAGCCAGGGGGCTCTGCTCTGCATGCTGAACCTGCGGAAGGGCCGGTGTGCAGCAGACCCACCTGGCCGTGCCTCTGCATAGGAGCCGGAGGGTGGACATGCTGCTGCTTCCGGGAGCTGCATTTGAGGTAGGGGCAGGCTCTGGGCAGCACATCTGAGCCAGTGTCCCAGTCCCCTGCCTCAGCCCTGATACCCCTCCCACCCTTCAAACCCCTCAGTCCCAGCCCGGAGCACCCTCCTATAACCCAGACCCCCCAGCCCCACCCCAGAGCCCACATCCCCAGCCAGAGCCCCTACTCCCTCCCACACCCCAACCCCAATTTCGTGAGCATTCATGGCTCACCATACATTTTCCAACCTAGATGTAGCCCTTGGGCCAAAAAGTTTGCCCATCCCTGCCCTAAGACCTCTCTTGCCTCCTCCCCCAAAAAAACACAGACTGAGGAGGAGATGGTAGTGCCCCCTTATAACCTTTAGTCCGGTGGTTAGCACAGTCACAATGTGGTAGACATGGGTTCAGATTTCCTCACCATCTGATGTGGAGCAGAGATTTGAACCTGTCCCCCACTTCTCAGCAGAATGCCCTAGCCACTGGGCGAAGTGGTATTCTGGGGTTGGTATTTCAGTATTTCCCATTGAAGCTGTTTCACTATATATAAATTAAATATTAATTGGGCTGGAGAGAGTGAAAATGACTATAGTCCAGTGGGTAGGCCATTCTCCTGTTGCGTGGGAGATGTTGGTTCAAATCCATGCTGCAAATCAGAGGAAGGAATTGAACCCAGATCTCCCGCATCCTCGCAGAGTGCTGTAAGCACTTGTCTTTAAGGTGTAGAACTGATAAATGAAATTGGTTTTAATTTATTAATGTAACTTCTGTTCACCATCCACACTACACTTGCCTACACTGTAACTTCTGTTCCATATTGTAATTCAAACTCCATTTTAAAACACTCACTCCATTTTGTAAAAGCTTCCTCCAACCTTCATTTTTCCAAACCCTGCTGTAATCTTATTAGTTTAGTTTAGATGTGTAAATGAGGTATGTGTGGATGACAGAATCAACCTCCAGCCCCAGCCTGTCCTGATGAGATAAAGTTCAAATACCAATGGCTGAAGACCTAGACAACAGCCCTAAACAAAGTAAGAAGCATCCACCCTAAAAAGAAAAGGACAACAGAAGAAAGATCAAAGCCAGGTTCAAGGCTGAAAGTCACGCCTGCAATTGATGGGTGATCAGTCCAAACCCAGAGGCAGCGTGACACAGCAAAACCTATAGGCTTTGAATCCAAACTAAAAGCCTATAAAAATGAAGGGTGAGATGAGAGACTCTGGGTAACATTCTGCTGCCAACATGGAAGGACATCAGTGCCTGCCCAACAGAGACCCAGCTTGTCCTTGTGCCCGGCTTCCTGGCCAGTTAGCCACCACAAGCTACGAACCCAAGCTACAAAATCAAGCTATGAACTTAAGCTATCTTCAGGACTGGTAACCATGCAGCAGCTGCAGAACATCTGATGGATGTGTGTGTGTGTATATATAGGTATTAGGTATAATGTGTGTGTATAAGAATTAAGATATTAGTTATTAGTCATAAATCAAATTATCATAATAAATGTGGTATCTTTGTCTTGCCCCCTGAAAAGATCCTGTGTAGTTTTGTATGTACAACAAAGGTTATGTGGGCTGGACACCATTATATTCCTGTGGGGTTCTGTATAGGGCCTGACCCAGTAGATGTGCTTTAAGGTTAATTCTAATAATGCCTACTGGATTTGGCCCTTCAGGGAAGGTAGTGGTGGGGGAACACCTCCTTTTAAGATCCTGCTGGGACTTAGGCATGAGAGAGGCATATGGAGTCAGGATGGAGGCAGTATTGCCATGATTGCTGGCAGATAAATTTTAAGTGCTGCTGGGACTTCATAAAAAGAAAAACCTATGTACCTATGGCATTAGGTGGCAGTTGCTGAATGGATGTTTTTAGGATCTGAATTGTGGACGTAGATGACTAAAGTGGCAGTTAGATGCATTACTTCCTTTGTGGATCTTTCCCTCAGGGCTTATGTATAATGGTGATGAGCACTGCAGAAGTACGTCTTATACAGCTGGTAGGAAAGATGACCTAAACTGAACCATTTTTGATAGAGAGAAGGGAAGTTGAAACACTCATAAGGTGAGAGAAGCAGTTTTTTAGCAGTAAGGGTAGATTGAAACAATGAGACCTTTTAGCCACAACAAAGAAGGAAATAAATGTAAAAAGTTGTTCTGAGATTGTGAAGATGAGGGAATTGTCAGTGGGCAAGATGAGAGGTAGTAGAAAGAAATAAGTTTGGCATAAATGGTAGTCAGACTTCAAGGGTGAGATAACAGAAATGAGAGTAGATAGGTAACAGGAATGGCCAGAGAAGGGGACATAGTTGATCCTCTGGCATGAATCTGCTTCAACTTGTAAAGATATATCTACCCCCACTGAAACTGACAGTTCCTTGCACATCTATAAAATTAGCTTAATACACAAACTTCAACTAAAATAACTAAATTGGTTTAAAGTCGCACCTTTTGTTATTTAGGTGCAGCTCTGTGAGATTGCTTAATTTGGAATAAATATCCTATTTTGATCTAGCAGGAGGAATTTTGTTGTACAGACTTAAGGCTTGTCTTCATAGTGAGGCAGTGCACACCAGAATGGTCTAAATTGTAGAGTGCTTTAATGTGTGTGTTGCATTCTAACTGTTCCGTGTAGACCTGCTGACATGCTCTAAAAGGTACTTAGTATATTTTGATGTAGTCCCATTGGAAATAGTACTGTGTTAACATGCACTATGAGTCTTTTTTTAGAGTGCATCAGCAGGGCCTACATGAGACAGAATTCTTCCATCCACCTCCTAGCATGACGGGGTTTGGTTGGCTTAACTATGTTGCTCAGTGGTGTGGATTTTCCCTATGTCTGAGTGATTTAGCTGGGTCTATCCAATTTTTTAGTGTAGACCAGGCCTTACTGACTCTAAAGGGAGTTTCAGTGAGAGATTGAAGTGGAAATGAAGCTTCCTGTTGGTTCCAAGACATGAATAGAAGGCTGGAGAAGGAGAGAATAATTGAAAATTGAATGGGATTAAGGGTGAGTTTATTAACAAAATAGGATACTTGAAAGTTGGAGTTGAATTAAATAATAGTTGTGCCTTTTAAAGGGGAGTAGCAGTATTGAATATATATTACGTTTTACAGACTTAAAGTGCTGTGATAAGAAAAATCAATTTATGGACAAAATATACAAGAATCCATTATAACTTTTGTCTGATAAGGATTATCAGACCTTGAATTCTGCCATTCAAGAAGCTTGGGTTGTGTGCATTGTAAATTGGAGCTAGTGGAATAGTAATAAGTCTGAGGGTTCTGTTCTTTCCTTCTTCAACTCTCCTGGTTAAGAATACACATCTGTTTGCATTATTCCATGCTGTAATATAATGACTCTAATCTAGTTGCTCCATTAATATACCACCTTATCGTATTGTGCCCGGTCACATAGTGAATGGTGACTATGCTATAACTTGGCAAAATGTCCACTGGATGTATGAAAGAAATAACTCCTTGAAATACTAGTTTTCTAAATTTTTATTTTTTCAAATTAAAAATAAAACTGCAGTCATGAATGGTGATTAGATGTTTTTTCAATAGTTGATATTTATTCTAAGATGAATGGCTTCTTAGGGTATGGCTACACTTGCAGCTGTACAGCACTGCCGCGGGAGCGCTCCCGCAGCAGTGCTTTGAAATGCAAGTGTGGTCGCAGCGCTGCAGGTACTCCACCTCCCCGTGGGGATTAGTTTGCAACGCTTGAAGCCGCGCTCCCAGTGCTGGGGCACTGTTTACACCGGCGCTTTGCAGCACTGTAACTTGCTGCATTCAGGGGTGTGTGTTTTCACACCCCTGAGCGAGACAGTAGCAGCGCTGTAAAGCGCTAGTGTAGCCAAGGCCTTAGTGTATAACTGATGCATCTTACAGGTGTTGCTTTGCTTATGTGTTCCATTTATTAAAAATATAATAAAACTTGGACACATCACTTAAACCATAGCTTGTTGCTATTTGGTAGCCACGCTTCTAATGTTAATTTTGATAACACTGCATTGTGTGAAGATTCCTTAATGAGTGTTTGTAAATTGAGGGCAGTATAAATCCCTCATGATCAGGTATAGACCAGCTCATAATGCGAGTATGCAAGGAAGGGGAAAGCAAGGCATAAACTCTAAGTTCTGGAACATGGGCTGCTTTTCATACTGCTTGGTGTTCACAGTGCATTACTGGGAGAAGGAGCAATGATCTAGTTGCCCTCTGGCCTGTCTGCAAACGAAGTATGCTGAAAAGAGATGTAGCAGGGGAGTGTTGTGTAGTTTCAGGAGCTCAGATGCCACCTTACAGATGCATTAAGGGCTGAATTATGATATCGTAGTTTTTAGAAACTCCAGTCAGTGTCCTGTTTATACAACTAGCACAAAATAAATGTTGATACAGTCCCTGCCCTGGAGATTGTACAATCTATAATTGGGCCACTCTTTTTAGACTTGATTTTTAAGGGGGGGGAGAAATCCATTACTATGTAAGAAAATCTTTTCTTAAAGCTGCAACTGCTTTGTTCTACCTCTGTATATCTGTTGCTAGCAAAATATCTAGTAATGAATTGGTGCAGTTAAACCAGTACTGAACATGGATTAACTGCAGGTGTGGCAAGAGCAAACGCATTCAGCACTCTGCCAGAAACTTTGGTCAAAACCTGCTCTTACCATAGTTTAGGAAACAGTGGGACACTCTGTCCTTAGCTACACTTGTACTTAACCTGTGTTCAGCACTTGTCAACAATAGGTAACTTTCCTAGTGTAAACAGGTTTATAAAGCTATACAAACTCAACTGACATTCTTTTGTAATTAATGGCATAATTTACTTGTTATTACAGACTTTTTCATTGAGTCAGCTCTTCATAGCAATCTAAATTTGAAACCTGATTTGTACTTGTAATTTAGTTTGAGACTATTTACGATTGAGAACAAATTTAACAAGCAGGTAATTTAGGCCCATTGTAGACCTCTGAACTTGACTACCCACTCAGCTTTAATTAAAGTGGTGCTGCTGTAGGTTGAAAGCATGATCTCTGACAACAAAGCTTGTTTATGGATCCTGAGGGCTAATTCAGTTTGATACAAAATGTGTGGCCTGGCATTATGTATCTTTAACTTCATGCAAAACTGTTCAAATAGTTTATAACAGTGCCCGAGAGCTCTGTAAAAATGAGCTTGCTTTGTTTGAACTTGCTGCAAACAGCTGGAAAGCTGCACTAAAGGGGCAGCTGGGGATTCCTTGGTGTAGTGCAGGGGTGGGAAAACTTTTTGGCCCGAAGGCCACATCTGGGTATGGAAATTGTATGTCAGGCCATGAATGCTCACAAAATTAGGCGTTAGTGTGCAGGAGGGGGCTCGAGCTCCGGCTGGGGGTGGTGTCTCTGGGGTGGGCTGGGGATGAGGGTTGGGAGTACAGGAGAGTGCTCCTGGCTGGGACCGAGGGGTTCAGAGGGTGGGAGGGGGATCAGGGTTGGGGCAGTGGGTTGGGGCATAGGAGGGGGTCGGGGTGCAGGATCTAGGTGTCGCTTACCTCAACCAGCTTCTGGAAGCTGTAGCATGTTCCCCCTCCAGCTCCTATATGGAGGTGTGGCTAGGCAGCTCTGCGTGCTGACCTGTCTGCAGGACCCTGGTCTGCAGCTTCCATTGGCTGGGAACCTGTTGGCGGGGGTGGTGCTTGAGGTGGGGGCAGCATGCAGAGCCCCCTGGCTGTCCCTATGCATTGGAACTGGAGGGGGGACATGCTGCTGCTTCGGGAGCCCCGGCACACACAGTGTGGCAGGCGCACACGGAGTGGGGCAAGCCCACAACCCAGGCCAGATTAAAACATCTGAAGGGCTGGATGTGGCCCCTGGACAATAGTTGTCCACCCCTAGTGTAGCGAAATTCAAGAGTTAGTGTAAGTCATATAGCCAGCTTTACATTCTTGCCCTTCTTGTGGAGTTCATTACAAGAACATACCTTGAACTGTATGGAAGCTTGGGGGAGTCTGTTTAGCCATTCCAAGAGAAATGGAAAAGGTGATTGAGCACCATCTTTGCCTCTGCACCCTTGAGCTTGGTGCAGTTGAGGAGTGAGTCATTGATGTGGAGGTCATATTGTCACAGTTTACACCTTTAAAGAATTGTTGGTGCTTTGTGGAAAGCTTTTGATAACTTTCTAACTAAAAATGTCCTGCTCTGCTCTGGTGAGTCCTCAGATGGTCTACAGGAACTCCCCTCTTAATGTCCTCTCACTTAATATTGTTTTGATGTTACGTCCCTGATCCGTTACAGAACTTGCTCCTTTAAAGTTGTGCAATGCTCCCCTCTAATGTTGTTTGGCCGCCTGCTTTGTCCCCTGGCTAGCAGCCCCCCATCAGCTCCCCTATACCTCTTGCTCCACCCCCCCCCCCCCAAAGCATCTGCTGCCTGTCAGTGGATTCCCTGGAACATTGCCTTCCCCCTGCTTTTCCCACCTCCTTCCCACAGCAATCAGCTGTCTTGCGGTGTTCAAGAGGCTGGGTGGATGGGGAAGGACATGTGCTGTGTCCTTGCCCCTCCACCCCAGTGTAGGAGGGCGGGGGGGGGGGCGGGGTTGCCAGCCTGCTTAATACATGTATGAAATTGCTTGTTTAAAATGTATATAATGCCTTTTTGTCTGACCAAAAAAAATTTCTCTGGCACTTAACCCCCCATTTACATTAATTCTTATGGGAAATTGGATTCACTTAACATCGTTTTGCTTAAAGTCACATTTTTCAGGAACATAACTACAACGTTAAATGAGGAGTTACTGTACTGTATCAGTGAGTCCAGTTCTGGGTGCCTGCCTTTAAGAAAGATCTGGACAAATTGGCAAGAGTCCAGAGGAGAGTGTGCAGCCAAAAAAAAAGTTTAGGAAACCTGATGTGTGAGGACAAGCTTAAAAAAAGTGGGCATGTTTAGTCTTGAGAAAATAAGCCTATTTGGGGGGGGGGGGCTGATAATAATTATTAAAATATTGTAAAGGCTGTTATAAAGAAGACGGTGATCGTGTTTTCCATGTCTGCTGAAGGTAGGACAAATAATCTGCAGCAAGGGAGCTTGAAGGTAGATGCTAGGAAAAGCTTTCTAATTATAAGGGTAGTTAAGATCTGGAATAATATTCCAAGGTAGATTATGGAATTCCTCTCATTGGGAGTTTTAAGAACTGGTTGGACAAACATCTGTTGGAGGTGGTCTTGGTCCTGCCTCAGTGCAGGGACTGGATTTGATGACTTCTCAAGATCCCGTCCAGTTCTGTATTTCTATGATAGTTTTCATTAAAAAGTGTTCAATCTTTTCACTCTCCTTAAAGTAATCCTAGTTTTTATGAAAAGTGCTGGTTGCTAATGTAATGCTGAGATCCTGTATCCACAGAACAGGTATGTGACAGCCAGTGGCAGTGTTGGCTTACTCACAATGTCCTTGCCATGTACTTCAAACCTGATCTTCGATGCGAATCATTGGGTTTCAGTCCTGCCTGTTAAATGCTTGAACTACCAATTCCAGTGGCCATAAAATCAGTGTTCTGCTGAGAACTAATGTTAGAGCTCATCTACATACGACAGTTGCACTGGTTTTAACTAATTAAGTTATACCTTTAGTTAATTGTGTGGAAATGCTTATTCTGATTTTACTTAAAGTGAATTAGGAAATGGTTTAAGATAAATAAAAATACGCTATTTTAAACTGAAAAAAGTATCCATGTAGAGGTTTGCAGTGATTTAACTAAATGTTTAAAAACTGACTTAAGTTGAAGCAATACAACTCTTGCATATAGACAAGACCTGAATAGTTGGCTTCATGTGCTACTAATCTGTTTTTGAATCAGTCATCTAAGGATGAAGGTTTGTTTACTTAATTACCTGAGCCATCCATTTCATCGTGACTCTTGTGTTAAAATTTCATAAACTTGAGTTCAAGGGTAGGGAAAGCAGCATGACCTTTGTTTCAGAGGAGCCTGTACTATTCATGACATTTCCGGACAGGTCAGCTGTTGGTGTTAAGTGAAACTTGATTTCCTCCCAAGTCTTTAATTTAGTCTAGTACCTCAAATGAATCATTTTAGCCGAATAATTTGTTTTTCTGGTTTTGTGGATAAGGATGGAGACAGAAATACATTAAAACTGTAGGTATTTGCAACCTTCACAAACCTATTGCTTTGAGTTAAAAATCGGGGATGGAGAGTGTTCTGACAGAATTGAGCTTAAAAGCACTGTAGAACCTTTTTTTTTTTTTTCCTTCACAGGAAGAAATTCTTCCAAAGTAATGAGTAGTGAAAAATAAATTGCTTATCTATGTTGTATGATGGAGTATATGAGCTTGATTTTTTTTCTAGTTAACTTCCTTATGAATGTTTGATCTTGCTGCTGTCAGTGCAGTCAAATTGGTTTAGTCACTCCCTCTGGCACTCAGACAAGTAGCAATCTGTAGATAACGAAGTGTTAGTATCCTTTAAGATTGAGCATTGCTGCTCACTTCAGGCAGCTCTATATTTTGTTACCATGTCTACAGTTGGAATGGTCAGCCCCAGTTAAAGCTTTTGAACTCCAGTAGTGGTTCAGTTTACCCACTTCTAAAGTTAACCTACTATCCATATGCTTTTTGCAGCTTTTGTTTTTGCTTTCACCCTAACACACACAACTTTAGTTTTATTAACTGTTTTGATCCTCTACAGCACCTTTCTCCAGTCCCCAGCAATCATTAAAAGAAAGGGCAGCAAGTATACTCTGTGGCTGTACTATGTGTCATAGCACATGTATTGAAGGACCAGGCATCCATTGTTTCATTGAACCCTAAGTATTTACCATAGCTGGAACTGAGAACATCCGGAAGTGCAGGAAGCTCACAAAATGGAGAGGCCAGGACAGTGTATTTTCAGCTCAAAGTAATAGCCTGGCCAAACAAGGCTTATTGCTATTCCTCCATCTGGATGAGAATCTACTTCCCACCTAAAAGCTGAAGTATGAACTGAAAGGTAAAAGTAAATTTAAGCTGAGTCAGATAACCCGCAGGGAAGAGTCTTATCTCTTGATCTGACTCCTGCACATACCCACAACTTTCTCATCAGCAGTTTCTAAAGTTCAACATAGGTCAAAATTGGCTTGTTAGCCTTTTCTGCCATTCAGCCTAACATCTGCATTCTAAGAATATCATAGAATAGCAGTTCTTTTGACTACGTAATAAATACCTGAGTCAGTTAAAAGATCCTCACAGCTTTTAAAATTATCCTGATCCAAACTTCCTCTTCTCCTCTCCGTCCCCTCCTCTCCTAGCCCTATGCTGAAACATACAAATAGGGAATCTTTGCACACAAAGAAGAGAAATAATGTCCATCAGTGAATGGCCTTGCTTGGTATTGTGGTCTTGTACCAGGACCTGAACCTGTGAGCCAATCCCATTCAGTTGATCAATCTGGCCTTAGTCATATCCTGTGTAGCAGATCTAGAGGAGGAAGTTGGGGGAATGGGTGGTATCTTCAGAATGGTCAGAGCATCCTCTTTCCTGGTGACTGAAAACAGCACACTATATAGAAGAGATGTTACTGCTGAAACCAGTCTCCATCTTGCAAGACATGCCAGTTCAACATGCTGGGGCATCCATGGGAGCAAAAGCAGCTCAAAGATTTGGTCTCTTAAGGAAAAAAAAGATTCATATGCTAAAGTGCTACACATGGGACAGGCCTACAGAGGAAATATCTTATTAATACTCAATGTATGCAACTTGGGGTTTGTGCTCACATAAATACCTCCTGAGTTCTATGCAAAGATTGGTTATGCATGTTGACTTGAAATCAGGTCGGTTGGGGATTTAAGAGGCTGTGATCTATTCAGAATAAGATGTTGCATGTTAAGTTTTATATAAAATGATCTGCATACGGGCTCCTAGTTGGTATTTCTGTTACCTGTTGGTTCTTGGTAGTGTACACTACGCTGTATGTGGTTTTGTTTTTTAGGTTTTCTACATCTACAAAATTCAGAGTAGTTCCTGCATTATTCTGTTTCATATTTGTGTTATGCATTTAAGTCCTCAAGTTTCTCTGAGCAGGGATTCTATTTTGCCTGCAATGTTTGAGCTACACACCCCAAATTGTGATATTATAAATGATCAAATGTATTGGCTAGGAACTTCAGACTTCTGACTGGAAAACCACGAAAGGACCTGAAGGAAATACAGGAACGACTGAAAAATGATTGTGCCTGACTGGAGCACTCTGGCAGTGCAAAAAGTCTGAAAAACAGCTCAGTATAAGGGAATTCTCAGATACAGAGGAGCTCTGCTGGAGTTAGGTTGGTATACACCTATGTCAAACTCACATGGGCCCCTGGATAGGGAGCTGGTAAATAGGGCAGAGCTGGAATGCAGTTTGCCCCAACTGATGTATTTTAGAGGAGCTCCTGGGTGTCTTGGACTTTGGCAGGGCTACATCTGCTGAAGATCTACTCTGAGAATCAGGGAGCTGTAAGAAATGAATGCCAGTATGTGTACATACACATGATCCTTCCACACCCATCTCTGTTGCATCAAGCAGAAATTCTGTGCACCAAAGAATCTGAGCCACAACTTACGAGTTTCACTTAGCAAGAGTATCTGCTTTTTAATAGCAGTGGGAGGTGCAGTTGACCCATCTTCTATACTTAAAATCAAATTGACGATTGGTAATAAATAGTTACTGAAGGTTAGTAGACTAATAATTTGCTCTATGCTTTAAAAAGATGACCTCCAACAAAATATTTGAACTGTATATTTAAAATGATTGTTTTTGCAGAAATGTGCTCTGTATTCAAAAGCAAATCTACAGAATAGTACATTAGATTTTTGTCATCTTCCTAGGTACTGGGATCTCATTACAAACTGCATAGGGTAGGATGAGCAATAGTCCAGTAATATATTCTTTAAAAAAAAATACCATTTTAAATTTTCCTCTAATACTTGTACTAAAGCATGTTGCAAACCAAATTCCTATTCCTGACTAAACCAATATTGAGTCTTTTTTCCATTTGTAGTCTGAGGGCTTACTCTGTCATTGTCAAATTGCTTTTGAGAAAACTGGTTGGGTAAGCAGATAACTCAAATGCCAATTGTAAATGAACTTTAGTCACAGTATGACTAATCTGAAGTGTATCTGATAAGTGCTTCTTATGTCTTGAGCTTTTGGATTGCCCTGCTGAGTAAATGGGTGGAGTTCTCCATTAACAGCCTACATACACTACATCACGTTTTGCTGACTTCTCCTTCTGCCTCTTCTCTTCAAAGTGGAACTACAAGTATTTTCTGTAGCAGTATCCATATATAAGACTATTGCTTCAGCATAGGTTTTTCATAATACCTGTGTTCATCTTGAAATCTTTAATTCTTTTCATATTCTTGAAATCTGCACCCCTCTGTGTTGTAGCTTTAAGACAGGAAAACATAGCTATTGTTAAAGGATGCGTACACTCTCAAGATTCAACAAATGAGTCTTTTAAAAGCTGACTAAGGACGTTTAATATTTTTGAAAGTGATTTTTATCTCCTAAAGATGAGGACAACAAAAAGGTGTGTGCATCTTTGATATGAAGTGGTGGTAATCTTGGATGAAAAATTCTTAGGAGGATCTTCTTTGTAGCACGTGCTATTTTTGCATAAAACTGCTTACACATTCTGTTACAGCTGAAATTATTTGTAAGGACATTTTTACTGGCAAATTTGTACATGTTAACACATTTTTGTTCTTACAGCGTTAACTTAAACTCTAGTCAGGAAAAGAGATGTTTAACATAATGAAGATAATGTTTTTGAGAGTGAGATTAGCAAGGCTTGATGGGAGTATGCGCTCTTTTTTTAATGAAGAAATCAGGTTAGTAGAGAGAGGCCATAGAGAGTTGAACTAATAACATTCTGAGTACTCAAATTAACAATTGTGACAACTTCCTTGAGTTTGATCCTACATGTTTTGTGCATGATTATGCAGAATCAGTTACTTTTGGAAAAGACATGAGCCACTTCAGAATGAAACTTTGTCGTCATATTAAGCATTTCATATTAAAGAACCAAGTTAGATAGTATCCAAAGCAATATTTGGCTACTAGCATCTTTGAAACTAGTACTTCTTCACATTGTGTACAATGAGCTTGTGGAACTCCTTGCCTGAGCAGGTTGTGAAGGCTGGGACTATAACAGGGTTTAAAAGTGAACTAGATAACCTCCATGAATTTAAGTCCATTAATGGCTGTTAGCCAGGATGGGTAAGGAATGGTGTCCCGAGCCTCTGTTTGTCAGGGTGGTGATGGATGGCAGGAGAGAGTTCACTTCATCATTACTGCACTTAGGACGGAAGAATCCCATGCACTGCTACAGACTAGGGACCGAATGGCTAGGCAGCAGTGCTGCAGAAAAGTACCTAGGGGTTACAGTGGACGAGAAGCTGGCTATGAGTCAACAGTGTGCCCTTCTTGCCAAGAAGGCAAATGGCATTTTGGGCTGTATAAGTTGGGGCATTGCCAGCCGATCGAGAGACGTGATCGTTCACCTGTATTTGACATTGGTGAGGCCTCATCTGGAGTACTGTGTCCAGTTTTGGGCCTCACACTACAAGAAGGATGTGGAAAAATTTGGAGTCCAGCGGAGGGCAACAAAAATGATTAGGGGGCTGGAGCAATGACTTATGAGGAAAGGCTGAAGGAACTGGGATTGTTTTTTCTGCGGAAGAGAAGAATGAAGGGGGATTTGATAGCTGCTTTCAATTGCCTGAAAAGGGGATCAAAAGAGAATGGATCTAGACTGTTCTCGGTGGTAGCAGATGACAGAACAAGGAGTCTCAAGTTGCAGTGGAGGAGGTTTAGGTTGGATATTAGGAAAAACTTTTTCACTTAGGAGGGGGTGAAGCACTAGAATGGGTTACCTAGGGAGGTGGTGGAATCTCCTACCTTAGAGGTTTTTAAGGTCAGGCTTGACATAGCCCTGGCTGGGATGATTTAGTTGGGAATTGGTCCTGCTTTGAGCAGGGGGTTGGACCAGATGACCTCCTGAGGTCCTTCCAACCCTGATACTCTGATTACCTGTTAGGTTCACTCCCTCTGGGGCACCTGGCATTGGCTACTGTTGGCAGACAGGATACTGGGCTGGGTGGACCTTTGGTTTGACCCAGTATGGCCATTCTTATGTTCTTAATAAAATCTGTGCTCTGAGTTTAAAATAACTTAAATCAGAATTCTGTCCTAAAGTTACAATACCACTAAGTAGCCACCACCAGCCTTGTACGACTTCAGTCTTGGACACAACATGAGTAGATCCAGGTTTCTCTCATGTCAGTTTGCATGTCTGCAAACTGGATTAATTTTCATATTTATTTGTTGTATTCTAAGGACAAAGAGAATTCTATCCCTCAGATTAATTTTGTGTGTTCTGGGGTACCTATCACCTTTTTGCCTTTTTAAAACTACTTTTCAGGTTTAGGTGAGGTCTGGTGAGTTACATCTTACTTTAATATTTAAAGTTTAATCCTCTCTGGCACTGCTTGGTTTAAAACTCTATTACCATGGCTGCTAGACTGGATAATATCCAGAAACATTGAGATGACATTTCAGCCATCCATCTGATTACCTATAAAACAATGTGGAAACTTGGATATACAGAAGCATGTTTCATATCAATGTTTCTGAATATAAACAGTACATTAAATGTCTCTGGTTCCCTAAATTTTAAATCTAATGCTCTTTAAATGGACACAAATTAGTTCCACCTACAGTGTTTTCAGAAGATTTGTGCTGTACAAAATAAAATAAACTGGTGCATGAGTCTAGATCAGGGGTAGGCAACCTATGGCACGTGTCCAAAAGGCAGCACGTAAGCTGATTTTTTTTTTCAGTGGCACTCACACTGCCAGGGTCCTGGCCACCGTCCGGGAGGCTCTGCATTTTAAT
Organism: Gopherus flavomarginatus; assembly: GCF_025201925.1. Classification (NCBI taxonomy): domain Eukaryota; kingdom Metazoa; phylum Chordata; order Testudines; family Testudinidae; genus Gopherus; species Gopherus flavomarginatus. Next base: position 12,729,993 of record NC_066623.1, read on the forward strand.
TTTAAATGAAGCTTCTTAAACATTTTAAAAACCTTATTTACTTTACATACAACAATAGTTTGTTTACATATTACAGACTTAAGAAAAGATCTTCTAAAAACGTTAAAATGTGTGACTGGCACACACAACTTTAAATCAGAGTTGTTAAATGAAGACTCGGCACACCACTTCTGAAACATTGCCGATCCCTGGTCTAGATTGTCAGATGTTAGGCCTTTTCTTTTTAGGGCTATAGAAGTTAAACTGAAATATAAAGAAAAGTACCTTGTTAAATGTGCTCCTATTTATATTGCACATACTCCCTTGGCTTGGGAAGTTAAAAAGTTTTTTGGCATGTATCCTATGCCCAAAATGGGGACAAACTATGACAGCTGGCAGCAAGATCGGATTAAAATAATGTAATGAATTGAATGCTTTAAAAAAAAATTCTATGCTATGTTTTACTTTTCATATGAACAGATGTCTTGTATGTTGGGTGTACAAATGGCAGCCCTAATACCTGTGGTACTGACATGACATTCTGTTCCTCCTACTTTCCATGCAGTTATGTGTTTGTTTTTTTGTTTTATGGAGAGAAGAAATCATCATTCCTTTATTTCACTTTGGGGTATTGCTTGGCATCCTTTCCCCTAACAGATCAGAGTAATCCATTTCTCTTTAAGTAGTCTCCCCTGTGGAAAGAGTTGGGTTCCACCCCACCCTACCCTCCCAACAACCAGGAAGGAAAAATAGATTTTTTTTAATTTTAGGTCTCAAGCCAAGAATCTTTGTCTTATGCAGCCCACTAGATCTAAATTATAAAGCAGAGAACTTAGAACTATAATTAGGCAAATGAAGACTAATTTGTTTTATTTCCACTGAGTAATTGAATGTGGAGGTTTTGGAGCGGGGAGCTGAAAATTTTCAAACACCTAGGTATTTTACTTAGACACTACACAATTTAAAAATACTGTTTCCAGAGAGTAGGATATGGTTTTCTATGATACTCAGAAAAGTTTGGGGGTTGCTTTAGTTTTTGGTATTGGTGAAGGGATGCATTTCCTCTTCCCCTTTGCACTTTTTTGGGGAGCTGAGGGAAACAAAAAGGGTATTGATTACTTTAAAGTAAAGTTAGAGAGGTTTATGAATTTATCTGTTAAGTCGAGCAACCATTAACATTAAGTGGCTGCCCCATCATCTTCCACAGCATCCAACAGTGATTAATAAGCTTGATGTTTGTGCTAAATGGTGAGCAGTGAAGTAACTGACACTCTAAAATAGTCATACTGTAATTATCAGCACTAACCCTTTGAGATAAATAGTTTGTGTTTCTCTGAGCTGTTCTGGGCCAGGGGTCTCAAACTCAAATGACCACAAGGGCCATATGAGGACTAGTGCATTGAACCAAGGGCTGCATCACTGACAACCCCCATCACTGCCTCTGGCCCCGCCTCCACTCCATCCCTTCCATTGGGCCCCGCCCCTGCCCCAACTCTTCCCACCTCTTCCCTGCCCCAAACGAACCCCTTCCCCAAAGTCCCCATCCCAACGCTGCCCCCAGGGAGTGCAGAAAGGGTGCACGGCATGGCAGGGGCTCAGGGCAGGGAATTGAGGTGCAGGGTGTGGCAGGGGGCTAAGGCAAGGTGTTGGTGGGTGGGATGCAAGAGAGCGAGGGTTGTGGCAGGTGACTCAGGGCAGGGAGTGCAGGAATGGTGTGGGATGTGGCAGGGGACTAAGGGCAGGGAGTTGGGGTGCAGGCTCCAGCCCTGTGCTGTTTACCTAGAGCAACTCTGGAGTGGCAGCAGCGCGCACCGGGGCCAGGGCAGGCTGCCTGTCTGCCCTGACCCTGGCCATGCTCTGCTCCATTCCAGGAAGCAGCTGGAACCCTGTTCCTGCAGCCCTTGGGAGAGGGGGCTCAGGGTTCTGTGCATGCGCTGCTCTTTCTGCTCCTCTACGTACCTTCCACCAAGCTCCCATTGGCCACGGTTCCCTGTTCCAAGCCAATGGGAGCTGTGGGGGGTGGTGCCTGGTAGGAGCCCTCTGCCTCCTTCTCCTGGCCCGAAGGAGCATGCTGCCAGCTGCTTCAGACAGCGGCACGGGGCTCACAATGCCACAGGGGGCAATTCCATGGGTAGGCGGGGGGGGGGGGGGGGGGCACAGGGAGCTTGGGCCTGTCATAGTGTTCGTTCTCAGATCTAAACCTTAGAGTTCAGAAAATGAGATACTAGCACCTGAATCCTCTAAGCTTAATTACCAGCTTAGATCTGATAGCACTGCCACCACTCAAAAATATAGTGTTTTGAGGCACGCTGACCTCCCCAGCCTTCCCTGGGGACCCCAAGAACCCAGCTCCCTTGGGTTCTTAAAACAAGGAGAAATAAACCATTCCCCCACTTTTCTCCCCCTCCCAGAATTTCCCTCCCTGGGCTATCCTGAGAGATACTGATCCAACCTCTTAAATCACCATACAGAGAAGCATCTCCCTTCCTTTCCACAAAGAGGCAAACAGAGTCAAGGAAAACAAAGAGACATTCTGTCTCTCCCCCTCCCATCTCCCCCACCCGTCCTGGTGAGTTATCCCAATCCCCTGGAATAAAACAAGGGAGACAAGAAAAAAAATCAATCAGGTTCTCTAAAAAGAAACCTTTTAATAAAAGAAAGGAAAAAGTAAAGAATTATCTCTATAACTTCAAGATGTAAATATTACAGGGTCCTATAGCTTACAGACACCAGAAAGAGACTTTCCCCCCAGTACCAATACAAATCAAAATATTCCCAGCAACTACACATATAAAAGTTAACCAGACAGATCCACAATTGCAAATAGAGTAAAACAATCAAAAAGCCTAAACCGCCTGTTTTTACTTACTATTTGGAAAGAAACTTAGAGAGCCTGTAGTAATGTCTGGTCTCTCTCAGACCCTCCGAGAGAAGATCACACAATGGACAAAGAACGCACACAAAAGCTTCCCTCCACCCAAATTTAAAAGTATCTTGTCTTCTGATTGGTCTTCTGGTCAGGTGTCCAGTTCCCTGCTTGTAACCCTTTACAGGTACAAGAGACATTTGTTAAGGGTTAATCTGTTCATGACAGGGCCACACGCGGGCTGCGTTTGAGACCCCTGTTCTAGGCTGTCCATGGACATTGCTCCCCACCACATAAAGGTCTCCAGTGGCGCACTTGTTTGCATGATGTCAGCTTTAATATTTCACAGTAGTCAATTGAAAACTTCTCCTCTGATCGTTGTGGTGGTATACCTAGTGATTGAGTGGGATGAAGCCAATGATGTTGCATGACAAGGAATCACTTTTCAGAATCTTTTTTTGAGGTCCTGACTTAAATTGGAAATTAGGCCAGAAATATATGTTTGATTCCAATTTCCCGTAGTTGTAAGTAATATTGGGATTGATTAATGTGTACTGCAAAATGTAATACTTTTATTTTTTTAAAAAAGTTTATGGAAAACACGCCAAGTTTGTGATAAGGGATTGATTTAGAGTATCTTTCTAGTTCGAAATCTAAATGCAAATAAATAAAAACAAATGTTCTTGAATCTGTAGGCAGTCTGAAACAATGATGTTATCCATTTATCGTGATATATCTCTGAAACTCGATAATGACATCAGAAAAGTTAATGTGAGCTATTTCATGGCTGCTGATCTCAGTAGAAAAAGCTAGTGTGTTTTACCTGGTATCTGGATTTGTTTAGAAAGACGTCTGACAGGAAAATGGTTGCAAATCGTAAAGATTGAACCAGTTGACTTTTTTCAGTTATTTGATTTATACCTTTGACATAGAAGTATAGGAAGGAGTGGAAGTAGATTAATTCTAAATGCATTGGAAGGTCTGTGGGATAAATAAGATCTTGGCTATAGTGGAACTGTTTTGACTTTAAATATTAGTGAATAGTTCTGTGTTCAGGGAATTTATTCTAAATTCCTTGATATCCTTAAAGGTTCTTCCAAATTAGACAGATTTTCAGTGGCCCCAGTGTGGTAGCCGTGTTGTGAGAAAGTCAAGTTCTAACTCGACTCACATTTTATTTCTTTAGAAAGCCACCAACCTTCACTTCTTTTAGGGTAGTACTAAAACTAACCTTCTTGGAATGCTTTGATAATTTTTAAAAAATTAGGTTTAAGTACATAATAAACAGGAACCTATTCACTAGTGCAGGGCTTCTCAAACTTCGTTGTACCATGACCCCCTTCTGACAACAAAAAATTACTATAAGACCCATGAGGGGGGGACTGAGGCGAGGGGGATAAAGCAGAAGAAGCCCAAGGGCTTCCACCCCAGGGAAGTGGCCTGTAACTTGCGCCCTGCTGCCCAGGGCTGAAGCGCAGGCTTCAGCTTTGGGCCTGAGCTCCAGCAAGTTTAAGCCAGCCCTGGCGATCCCATTAAAATGGGGTCATGACCCACAGTTAGAGAACTGCTACACGTTTTCTTCTCTTGAGGCAGAGTACATGAGCTACTTACCAGTGCTAATCAATACTTAACAATTTGAAAGCAACAAGGGAAGAATACCATCTCATATACTTGAAATTACACTGCATGTTAGGCAGAATCCAGATTCATTGGTTCTAGACTAGTAATAGCAATGAAAATGCTGCTATACTTGTAAAAGGTGCTATGGTATAGTAGGACCAATTAGTTTTGAGGCATAAAGTGCTGCAACAGGCTTAATGTCTGTTTTCAAACCCCCCCCTCAAAAAAAAAAATTAAGCAGAATGACATACTTTCAGTTCAGTTATTTTAAAACTATTTTAAAAATAGTAAAGCAAGAATATGCACTTAACAAAATATTTGGGGTAAGACAGATCAGTCTTGAAAAGGCTGTTCAAAAGTACTTGAAGGGAGCATACAGTAAATGATCTGGGAATATAGAGCAGAGCTTTAACATCATGGCTGTTTGTAGACAATTTCTTGTACTCTATTCCAGGCTAAAGAAATTTTGACAAAAGAATCCAATGTACAAGAAGTGCGATGTCCAGTCACAGTCTGTGGAGATGTCCACGGGCAATTTCACGACCTCATGGAACTCTTCAGAATTGGAGGCAAATCACCGGACACAAATTACTTGTTTATGGGGGACTATGTTGACAGAGGATATTATTCAGTTGAAACAGTCACACTGCTTGTAGCTCTTAAGGTAATGTTTTTTCCCCTCCAGTTTATTCTGTATTTATGACTATATATCTAACTTAATAAAACTATTTTTATAATATACTTTTTGTACCATCTACATCTGACACTGCTGTTAGATGTTACCTCTGTTTTCATAGATGTAGAAACTGACTAAATGACTTTCTTAAAACCACAGTTTGTCACTGGCAGAGCTGGTATTCCTGACTTCCAGTTCTTTGCTCGTACTACACTATTCTGCCTCAGCAAAAGTTATGATTTCTAAGAATATTTTATTGAAAATCAGTGCTGTATTAATTAACTAGAGTAACTTGCAATTCATGTTTGAAAGGGTTTAAATGTCAAATGTGGGTCTTGCATTGCTGCGCAAAGGTTGGGGGATGAAAGAGGGTTGGAGAGACTATCCATAGGTAGAGGGAAAAACTTGAGATGTTTCAGGCCTGACAAAAGGGAGAGCCTAAAGATACTTTAAAGTTTTTAATGAGTCAGGGTTAAACTAATTGGTTATAAATCTTCTGAAAATAGTGTACTAAACTGAAAGCTACTAGGAGAAAGCAGCTGAGAGCAGATAAAAGCTTATGTGAAATCCATGAATAGTAGTGGCCAAGACCTTAGCTCAGCGTTTTGGCCCATAGTAGGTCTTTGGCAGTTCAGGGTCTTTTATTAATAGATCTTGTGCTTGAATGTTTTTACCTTTTAGCTTTTTTGCAGATTACATCAGAAGAAATGGCACTGATCTATGTAACTCTCTTCTGTTGGGCATTTCATGAAAAATATAACTTAGCCCTGTTCTCCCTTTGTTCTGACTCTTCCTTCTGGGAAGACCTACTTTTTTCTTGTTTTTTTGGGGGGCAGGGAGTTGTTTTTAAGGGAGAGGTGATATTTGATCGTCATAATAAATGCTTTGTGTTGTAGGTCCGTTACCGTGAACGCATCACAATTCTTCGGGGGAACCACGAAAGCAGGCAGATAACACAAGTATATGGTTTCTATGATGAATGTTTAAGGAAATATGGAAATGCAAATGTTTGGAAGTACTTCACAGACCTTTTTGACTATCTTCCTCTAACTGCCTTGGTGGATGGCCAGGTATGTTGAAATTAGTCAGACATTTTTAAAAAAAACAGTCTTAAAAAGAGTAGCTTTTAAGAGGTGTAGAATCAGATTAAATCTTAGAGCTCTTATTGCTCATTTCTCTGTTACAATTTTGCTGCTGATTATACATTTTACTAGCATGTGTTAATATAAAATATTTGCAAGTCAATTGGATGAATCTAACAGATGTACAACTCTTCCAGATTTTTTGTCTACATGGTGGCCTCTCACCATCCATAGATACACTGGATCACATCAGAGCACTTGATCGCCTGCAAGAAGTTCCCCATGAGGTATTTGATAGATCTATTATCAAAATGTGCTGTTTAGACACAAGTCTTTCCATTTCAGCATACTTTCTTTATATCCTTGTGTGCTTATATAAACATAGTTCAAGAATGAAGTTCATGACAAACAGATGTGTATTCATAGTGTGACAATGTCAGTCTACCTGCAGACTGTCTAAAGGACGGTAGTGGTACGCATACATTATTCTTGCCCAGGATTTAGAGAATAAGTTGGAGAAGGTCATAATAAGCCCTTAATAATTATTATTATTAATAATAATAATAGATCATAATAAGCCCTTTGAATCTGAGGTTCTCCAATCTCTTAGAGCAAGTCCCTTCCTCACAAAGATTCTTCTCTTACTGTAATCAGTTGCCAGGGTTTCCCAAGTGCCAACTGTGCTGTTAGTATATTTAAGTGAACACTTGAGTCTGAGATAGATATAGATATATAAACACACATTCACTGACTCTGTCATACAGCTGAAAACTCCTGACTTTAAAAATGTGTTGCAGGGTCCGATGTGTGATTTGCTATGGTCAGATCCAGATGATCGTGGTGGTTGGGGCATTTCTCCTCGTGGTGCTGGCTATACGTTTGGGCAAGATATTTCAGAAACTTTTAATCATGCCAATGGCCTTACGTTGGTTTCAAGAGCGCATCAGCTGGTAATGGAGGTAAGTATTGTGCAGTTTTGTTTTAAATACCTACAATTTGAGCTTAAATGCTTTGATACTTAAATGCCATTATCCTAGTGATTGTTTCAGAATGGGCTTCTATGGCAATACATTGTCCTGCTCCAATAAGAGAAAGGAAAGACACCCAGAAGCTTCATCCTAAATCTGGAAGAGCATTAAACTTCTGTATATAGTTAATGCATCTAAAGTCAAATGCATTGCAACTACTAATCTTCTGCCTTCCTTTTGAGAATTCATTGCTGCCCCAGGCTATAGGGGATGGATGTGGGTTGGGGATAGGGAGAGCGCAGGGGCCCTGGGCTAGGGATGTTGCAATGAGGAGTCACATGGGGAGGTCACATGCCCCCTTTAGCTAGTCCCCTCACCCCCCGGTACTGGTAAGACATGGATTTTACTTGCACCACTGGTTATTATCATACTTTGTCTGATCTTAACCAGGGACACTCTTGTGTTCTTCTCAAATCACAAATCTCTGGTTATGGTATAAAGAACAGATTTCTCCCCCCATTCTGAGAATTATCAATGAAGATATCCAGTGTGGGCAACCTCTCCTTCTGATTCCTCACTGCTTAGTTTTTAATGTTCTTAAATGTACTACGTAGAAGGGTTCGATGAGCCATAAACTGTGAACCACTGAGACTGTCTGGTTCTTACAGCTACATACAGAGAGAAGAAGGAATGAATGTTTGAAGGACATCTTAATAAAGACTTATTTGATTTTTGTATTTTCCCTCTTTAGGGGTACAACTGGTGCCATGATCGGAATGTAGTAACAATTTTCAGTGCTCCAAACTATTGTTACCGTTGTGGCAACCAGGCTGCAATTATGGAACTTGATGATACTCTAAAATACTCCTTGTAAGTATTTAAAGATCAGATTCTCATTAAGCAATGTAGTTAAGAAAACCAGTTGTAAAAATAGATCACTTTATATTGCTGTGTGGGGAAAGGAGTGTAGTAACTGTTAGACTAATATCAAAGGCCAAATCTAAAAAGGGAATAATGAGTAGCGACTGTCTAGGCATCAGGTAGAGTTAATTATTAACTGCAGTTCTGAAATTCTTTAAATACTTTCAGTAGCTCTACAGAGCTGTGCAAATAGAAAGATAATTTGAAGGTGGAGGGAGAAGGGATTGTTAAACACAGATTCCCGAAATTACATTTCAGACATGACTGAATTAAACACTTCATGTAGCAGCAGCGCGCGCTCGCTCGCTCGCGCTCTCTCTCTCTCTCTCTCTCTCATATATTCATACAAATATAGATATATAAATTTAAAATGTGACTTGATATCTTATTTACTATTTTTAAACTATTTTTTGTTTGGTTTGGGAATATTAGCCATTTTTCTTATAAAGCTGTCGTTGAAGCTTAGCTCAGATCTCTTCTCTGATAGTTCTAAAGTCAGAAAACATATTTCTTCCAGTGTTTGCCCCATGTCAAAGGTGATTAGAATTCTTCATACCTTTGATTTCTATAGGGTGAGTCATACATTGAAAGCATTAGTTACAACAGTGGTTTTCAACCCGGGGTCTGTGAACTATATGTAAGGGGTCTGCAAAAGGTGACTCTGAAAATAAAGCTTCAGCTCCAAGAAAAGGCATTACATTTTTCTGATTACACAGAAGTATGTGAATACCCTACTTACAGGCCAAACTCCAGAAGTGTTACCACCAGAGAAGCCTGCAGTTAGCCCCCTTCCTCATGCTGCATCAAATATCATCGTGCTGAGCATGCCAACATTTATAGTTCAATTCTGTTTAGTCATCTAAGGCTTTTATGGTAGTTATCCTTGAACCATAGATTGAATTTCCAACCTCCATTCAGAATTCATTAGGAGTCCCCAAAACGAGAGAGGTTGAAAAACACTGAGTTACAAGAATGCTTGGAATATAAAAGATGGAGTGACAACCTGGAAATGTGACATACTTTTAAATCGCCTCCTCTCTGCAGCATTGATATTGGGGTACCTTGTAGACTTCCTAAACGCACCCTGGCTTGTGGGTATTGTAGAGAATACACTTTAGTGACAGCCTTGATATTCTTCACCAGTCCTCAGTTCCTATTGACTGTAGAGAAAACCCATTTAATCTATGAGCTCCAAGTATGGGTTGAATATTGAGGAAAAGGGCACTTAACTATCATGTAACAGTCCCAGAATTCTTATGGGGAATACAGCTAATCAGGGGCACACATATGGTAATTATGAATTCGTCAACAAAATCTGTAGCAATTTGAATAAAAATGTGTTTCCTTTCAGCTTGCAGTTTGATCCAGCACCACGCAGAGGTGAACCACATGTTACTCGTCGCACCCCAGACTACTTCCTGTAAAGATTTTACACTTGTACAGTATTGCCATGAACCATATGTTGACCTAAAGGAAATGGGAAGAGCAACAGTAACTCCAAAGTGTCAGAAAATATTTAACATTCAAACTCGTTTTCACATGGACCAAAAGATGTGCCATAATAATACAAAGCCTCTTGTCAACAACCGTGACCACTTTAGAATGAACCAGTTCATTGCATGCTGAAGCAACATTGTTGGTCAAGAAACCAGTTTCTGGCATAGCACTATTTGTAGTTACTTTTGCTTTCTCTGAGAGACTGCAAATATTAAGATGTAGACATTAACACGTCGTGAATACATTTAACTTTCCATTTAGCTATAGCTTTATTCAGCATGACTGTAGATAAGGATAGCAGCAAACAATCATTGAAGCTTAATGAACATTTTTAAAATAAGTACCAAGCCCGCCTCCTATTTGTGTTCTGAATCTCTTCTGATTTTTTTTTTTTCAGGGAATACTGTTTAATTTAATTGTATTGATTTTTTTGTCTCACTTATTTTCTTCCTCCCTACTCTGCCTCCTTCATTGTCCCTTGTAATTGTCCAAGCATAGTGAGTTATTTTGAACAGAACTGGTTTTTTTCCTGTAAAATGATGTTACTGCAGGAGAGTACTGCAGTGTTTTTTCATAATAAACTTGTGAACTAAGTATTTCAGGTCAACTCTGTGCTGGCTTTCATAAAAGGTTGATTACATGATGGGTTTTAAGTAGCATCGGGGTAGAAGCATGTTCTGCAGTGCTCTTTAATCCATTAATAGAAGGGGGTGTATTGAGCCGGGCTTTAGTTCAATATGTCAGTTTTTTGGTGTTTTGCAGTTTTTTAATAGGAATTTTTACAAGTAGATTGTACTCTGAATTTCTTTTGCTCCTTCCTTTCCCATGTTTGTAAAAAGTGGTCTGTGGAGTGAACTTGCTGCTTGATTTTAACTGACCTGGTTCTCTGCTGTCCCACCAGTCCTTCCTTACTACATAAATGGGCATGTTGGATTTTCTGTTTCAAGGAGGCGCAAGGCAGCCTCTGCAGAAGCATGTGAACAGAGCACGTAACTTGGTGACATTGTCTGCAAATACACAAAAGCAGCTCTCACTTAAAGTCAATGGGTGCTGCATAAATAGACCTGAGCACAGAATCTGAACTAAAATATTTTTGCGTTTCTCCCTTTGCCTAGTCATCCAGGCCTTTCTCTAGTGTCTCTGCATAATCTGTCCTGTTTTTAATTACTTGGAAAACCAAGGAGAACGTAATGTATATGTGTTTCAAGATTCCATTAACATGTTAAAATTGTTCTTCATAATGGGGTAGTTTTAATTGAAAATTGGTGAGCTACATGACAGCATCATTAACCATTTAAAGAAGTTGGAAAGATTCCAAAGGAGGAAATGCTTGCCTATTTAAAAATGTAAATGTTGCTATTAAGTTACCTTCCTCCAAGGTTGACAAATGAGCAATTGGTCAATTGTGTTACTCAGCACCAGAGAAACCGACAATTCCCGTAAACAAAACTTGGATTAATTTTGAAGCTGAGTTGTCACTTGCTCTGGCAGAGTAAGTAACTTGAGAAATGAGCTGCATACCACATTTAAGGTGGTAGGAATTGCCTCATGTTTCAGTTACATACAGAGTTAATCAAACTTTGACTATTCCTGTTTCTCCTTTCATGGAATCTTAAAAGGTTTGATTTTTGCAGCTCACATTACGAGTTAGTGCATGAGAACCAGAAAGAATCTGGATAGTCTATTACCATGCGTAAAGCGTTCTAATGAGTTAAAACTTAAGACACTGGGAGCACAAAATTCTCTTAGCCCTGGTCTACACCCAAAATGTAGGTCAACCTAGCTACACCACTCAAAGGTATGAAAAATTCACATCTCTAAAATGTAGTTAAGCCAACATAAGCCTGGTATAGAGGGTAGGTTGACAGAAGGATTCTTCCCTCAACCTAGCTACAGCCTGTCAACGGGGTGGATTTACTACAGCAACGGAAAACCTTTTCTGTCACTGTAGTAAATGTTTCCACTACAGTGGTGCACGTGCAATGCTTACCTGTTGTGATTTAGTGTAGACATTTTAACAGAATAAGGGGCTGTCTGAAGCGCTATCACCACATTCTTTTTTTCTCCGTTGCTAATTGTGTAGTACCAGCAGCGTGCTTACTGCTTTTAGACAGGTGTGAAGAGAAGATCACCAGAGCTTCACGTACTGTTAAAGCTGGGTGAAACCTTTTTATGGGTAGAATTAAAACCTCACTGAGACTGATAGTGTGAACGCAGCCTTCAATTAACATAATTGTCAGAATACATTAATCATAGGCCCCTGCCTAGGACAAAAGGGTTATGTAACACTGCCCAGGAGTTTGGACTGAGTAGGCAGAGGGCTTCTGCTGCATATTTAGTGTTTGTGTGTGAACGTGAAGACAGAACACACAGGACCAAAAAGAACAGAACTAGAGGTAAGAAAGCCTGTAAGTAGTGTGATCCTGGGAAAAGCTAGACAGCTTATGGGTCTGTTGGCTAAAAAGGCTTGGGTCTAAAACTTCCTTTTGCAGAGGAACTAAGAACATTTGAGGAGTAGCATTTTGTATGTCCCTTCGTATATAAACAAGATTGCATCAAAGAAAATACCAGACTCTACCAACCTTTACTCCCAACTAGAACATCCCTGATGCCCAAGTTTTTGGTTAGCCACTTTGTCAAAAAGGGACAACACAGAGAGAAATGGGTTCAAGTTTCCAAGGAGTGACATGGAGTATAGTATTCCTCTTGAGCCAAGACGAAACTAATAACTAGAAATGCTTGTAAATATCCAACATTCAGCTGAGGTTTAAAACATGAGCTCGAGACTTTGCAAAAGGAATTAAAATTACCTAAAACAAGCTGAAGGTTTCCCAGAAAGGACTCTGACTTGCAGGCTGAGATGAGATCCCTGTTGGAGCAGCAACTACAAAGTGATAAGACAGATTTGGAAATACAGCAGCACAACTAGGCTGGAATAGTAAAACAGATGGAGGTGACCAACAATCTGATTTCCATAGACCAGAAGACTTTCCACAAAACAATAGAGACCAAGCAACCATTTACCAACATAGAACTTGCTAATAGATGAGCTGCAGCAAGGACAAGAAGGTGAAAATTCAGCTCCAGAAGGAGATCAAAGCATCACAGATCATAGTAGAAGGCAACTGCTTGGATGAGGAATTGAGCCAGCCAGAGGACTTGGGTAAGAGCAGATGTTTACAACAGTTTTTGTGCCCTGTTCGTAGTCGAGAGAAGACATATTTGGCTGTCTCATCCCAAATGATGCAAAAGACCACTAACTTTGAGAGGAAAAACTCCTTGGGAGGCTTATTTGGCTCAGTTCAACATTAGAGAGCAAATGTGGGGAGCTCAGAGATCCTCTGCCCCTGGGGCTGTGGTCCCTCCCTTTTTTGCTATAACTAAGCTTGGAGTATGCTGAACAAATGGCTAAGATCCTCAGAGGTTTGTTATCGTGAAGATGTACTGTATTTAATTTGTCATGCACATTCAAACTTGAACAGACTCATCTGATCTAGCAATACTTATATTGCTAGGAGACACATGGTTGTTTACACACAGTACTTCCACGAGTTTAAGAATATGGCAAATCCTAAGACTCAAACTGCAAAAATAAAATCAGTGCTTTAGATTGTGCAGAGCAGCATCCCAAGCAATTGCACGCTGATGGAGGAAAGTTGCAATGTCATATTAAACCACAAACACAAGCCAAATATTGATACTCTTGTATTCTGATCGGCATCATAATGCCAAATGCAAAGCAAAAACAAAACATCAGACAACTGTCATCTGTTTAATGGCAGTACTGACAGTTGAGAATGCCTCAAAGTTCAATATACGCCACATTTTGAGCATCACAAGTGCAGATATACCAGTGGAGAAACTGGATAGCCCAGTCTTAAGGGAGTGCATTCAGAAACCAATTCTAAACACGTGTGCTCTTCCTTCTGCTAATAAGCATCACCAAGATTACGTATCCATGATGTTTGAAGTACACAGGAGCTGAAAGAGCATATGAAAAAAGATGATTCTGTTTGCGTCAACAGACTACAAAGATAATTGTGTACTGCATATCATTGGCGTACCCCTAAACTAATAGCTCAGAAAAGCTACAATCATTTCTTTTGGACAGTCCTGTTCTTAACCTGGTAAATTATTCAACTTTGTCACCAGCTGTCACCAAACTGCCTAACCAATTTTGATACAGATTTTAAGGAGTCTGGGATAGTAACAATGCAACATACTGTACTCGAGCATATACTCAGGTTCAACAGGGCCTGCTTCCTAATATGGTGCATGTAATGTACAATGCATATATTGTAAGTCTGGCTAGCAATCAGCAGCATGTTCATTTTTTCTAAAATCGATAGTCATTGCTGCAATGAAGAAAATGTTTAAACACTGCCCAGCTCACAAACTGCGTTTCAGGGCTTTCTTTGCAGGGGGAGAGAAAAAAGCTTAATCCTGACCAAATGCCTGTGTCCAGAACCAGTAGTGACACGATGAAATTCATGGTTTGAAGCAGTTCTTTACAATGCTAAATGTGTCACTACCGTGAGTTTGTTGCAAGTGAAATGGAGATTTCATCCTGCATTGAGGTAATGGACACACTGATCTTGTTTTTAAATGACATGACCTTGCCATTCAGTCATTGCTAGGAATGCCAAATCATTGATGAAAACTATTTAAATTTTTTGAGATGTTCTGTTTCCGTCCATCAGTCGTACAACGCTGTAATGGATTTGACACACTGGGCAGACTCAATGCAAAAGAAAAGTAGAGTGAAGATGCGGAGCGGAATGCATTTTTAAAAGGAGTGTTCAAGAAAATGGCAGCCAAACTGTAGGAATATTACTGCAACACCAAGAAAAGTGTTGCCAGGCCAGTTTGACAAGGACCAAGGTTCACGCAGCCTGGACAGGCATTTATGAAAGCAGTTTGGGTATTTGATGTGAAACAAGTGCGTATGTTATCAGAGCAGGCACTCCCTCTGGAGACAATCCCTATGTTTGGCCATGAGAACTAGGGCCAGAAAGGGCAAAACCATTGCCTCCAAGGAGGAAGCACTGGGTATATGGCCCAATACCAGGGCTGGCGCTGTTTAAAAGACTGCAGACACACCCAACCAGAAGGGGTATGCGAGAGGTAGGTGCCATGCTGTTACATTTGTTACCAGTAGTGAGGTTTCTTTCAGCCTGACCCCTGATCAACAAGGGGAACAACTATTGAGGAGGATTTACCTGTTGACAGCAGGAGCAGCAGCCTTGGATCCTCCTGATGCAGTTGACGGAGAACCTACAGAAACAAGAAACCCAGTTTGTGGCGCAGCAACAGTGGCAGGAGATCCACCCCAACCTGTAGGTGTGGATACACAAGTGGTTGGGTCACACCACACCTAGGAACCCAGTTTGTGATGGAACTGGTGATTGGTTTGGCTCCAGGCCTGGCAAAGCTTAGACTGGATGATGACCCAGAGGCCTTCCTCCAGACCTTTGAGCAGGTGGCAAAGGCAGCCGGATGGGAAGAATTGACTTGGGTGGCTTGCATACCTCCGTTCCTGATGGGCATGGTGCAGGCAGCTTGCCAAGTGGTAAGTGATGAGCAGCGAATTGTTACCTAGTGGTGAAGGTAGCAATTTTGGATCAGCTGGGGTTATGAGCCCAGAAGCTGAGACCTAGCAATGCACTGGCTTTGTCCAGAGACCAGCTTGGTGGCGAAGCTCCTAGAGCAATTCCTAAAGGCCCTATCAGTAGGGGCACAAAGCTGGTTAAGACATTTTCAGCTGGCCTCCACAGGGGAAGCAGGCAAGTGAGTTGAGGCCTAATTTGAGGCTGAAGGAGAGAACGGCCTAAGCTGTTTAGTAAACAGAGGGGTTCACCAGAGGGTGACCCAGGGAAGCTTGCAAGGGGAAAAGGGCTTGAGGGTTCTAGACGTGGGGGATGCACTGCAACAGCACGGGGTACGGAGAGCTCTGCAGCCTATGGCAATACTAGTGGGAAGGATCAAGGTAGTCTGCTACAGGTGTGGGCAGCCCAGGCATATTAAAAGGAACTGCCCAGTAATAGTGTGGCTACTTAAACTGTTATAGTAGAACCAATTGCAGGGTTTACAAAGATCAGGGTGTCCCCACTCTGGGTAGTTGACAATCTGGGAGGAAGTTGTCACGGGTCTGGTAGTCTCAGGGCATGGGATACATCTTGATGTGGGAAGATCAGGTGAGGGCAACTGGCCTGGACTGCTAGTAAATGTCTCCTGTGTACATGTGGAGACCTGAGTCTATCCCACAGCAGCAGTTGGGCTGGAGGTAGAGGGCTGGAGAGCTCGACTCCATGTTGGCATGGTCAGGGACCTGCTGTGGCCCATAATTTTGGGGAGAGACTGGGTGGGTTATTCAACTCTCATGTGGGAAAGACCAGGATTGTGACCTAGGACCGAGAGGGTCTGGGCCCAGCTGGGAAGGAAAGCAGGGGCTAGGAGCCAGGATAGGGAGACCATGAAAAAGAGCCTGGAGGTGAGACCAGAATGCCCCAGATGTGAGGGACCCTCTGAGGAAGTGCCAACAAGAGTTGGACAAGGCTAGCATCTCCTGAGGGAAAGTCATTAGCCAGCTGGTCTGGGTAGAGCAGGAGTTGACTCAGGTGCAAGTGGAAGCCAAGGGGCAGAGGGCACAATGCTTGGCTTTACAGGAAGCATTGGCCCAAGGAGAAAACTCTGCGAAGTACAGCAGGGACCCAGACAGATCCTTGGGCACAGCAGGATACCATAGAGACCTGGACAGATTTTAGAGTTCAGCAGGGTACTGTAGGAACTTCTAGCTAACATACCCAGTGTGCTAACTAGCACAGAAGCCCAAATAGTCGCCCCAGCAGGAGAAGGTGAAAGCGCAGAGCTAGGGTATGGAACAGAACCCTAGGATAGAGAGGGGAGTAGCACTGGTAAGCTTTGTGAGTGCTCTCCTCAGAGGATGACCTGGCAAAATGATTAGAGGCAGCAGAAAAGTAACTGGAGGATCTCAAGCTCAGCTGACCGAAGATCTCCAGTTCACTGAGGATGAAAAACAGCACTTGCGCCACATGGTATATGATTAGGAGATGCAGCTACAGGCTCGGTGTACAAAGACCCCGAAATCCGGGAGAAGAGAATGAGTCAAAAGACCATAGACATGCTCTTCAGGTAAGAAAGATCTGGGAGAGTAGACCCAGAGGGCAAAGACCAGGTAGAGGCTCTCCAGACAGTTCTAGGGGGGAGAGACCTGATTGAAGGGGCAAGGACTAAGACAAGCTCCAAGGCAGAGGCCTGAGAAAAGAACCCTGGTAGATCGGGTTGCAGAGACTATTACTAGTAGCTTTCCAGACAGTCTGGGAAGGAGAAGACCCTTGCCAAAGTGGGGCAAAAGATGGGGTAATGAGAGATTACTCTCTATAGAACTACCACCCCAACCCTGTTGGGGGGGGGCCGGGGGGAATGACAGGATGGGCAAGGCCCAGAGGCCTGTTGCTGGAGGCCTCAGTGTAGCTAAGTCCTCCAAGTGGAGAGACTGCACTGGAAGCTGCCAATCAGGAGGGGAGGCTGCAAGGGGTTAGCCAATCAGAGGGTTGAAGGCTAGTTTAAAAGGCACTGCAGTGTTCCGCCACAGAAAGGCTGGCTGGAGCTCTTGCACAGGTAACGTGGTAGTGATGTGAAGCAATCCTTCCATCTCTGCACAGATCGCTCCTGCCACTCCTGGGCAGCACTGGAGGGAGAGTCCTGAACTTATGTCTTCTGTGTGTTACCACACTGCACTACTTGTAGGCTCTAGGTGAAATTTTCAGAGGCACCTAAGGAAGTTTAGTTGCCCAATTTCTATTGAATGCAAAATCATTTGGGTGCCTAATCCCCCTAGTACCTTTGAGACTCTTGCTCAGCAGGGCTAGGTGCCCTTTCTACAGCAGGTACTTAGAATAGCTATGTTCATAGTTTGTATCACACAACTGTTGGGCTGAAATCTTCTGTTCTATGGGAGAATATAGAAAGAGAATCTTGATGGAATGTTTGAGCAAAGTCCTAGTGCATTTCTCCATTCTCCCATCATACAAAACAGTGTGCCCTTATTTAGATTTTTGGCAGTGGAAATGTCAAGTTTTGAACCTTGGAATGTAGTAGTTAATGTCCTCAACTGTTCTGATTTAACAAAGATGTGATGGTTTGAAAACCGTATACTGAGCATATACAGCTAAATAATTTTGTTTGGTAGCCGCACAGTTAACACTGAAATTGGAGGTAAGCTCTCTCTGACTTCAGTTGCATTTTCTGAAAAAAATTACTTAAAATCTGCTTTTTTTGCATGATTAGTTTTGATAGTTTCCACTGGTAGATTTTGAAGTGGTTTCCATAAAAGTGGATAAAGTGTCACTATCCCCATTTTATAGATAGAGAAACTGAGGCTCAAGGCCACAACTTAAATCAATGGTGGAGGGCTTGTCTACACTTAAAATGCTAAAGCTGTGCCACTGCAGTTGAGCCACTGTAGAGTTTTAAGTGTAGAAACTGTGCCAATGGGAGGTTTTCCTATGCAGAGCGCTTGCATAAGGTCTGTGCACCATTTATGTCTCACTCAAGCCCTATTTTGATCCTCAAGTGGTGCAACACTTTATGCTGACCCTTCGCACAAGAGTGAATTTAATCTAGTGCCAGTTCTCTACAGTTTGCCACTGAAGACCTAGATGCAAAAGTCACATCCTGTTTCTTAAGGCACATCAACTTTTTGCACTCAGTTCACTTATGAAATCTTTCAGAAGAGCAAGTGGGTGGAGGGAGAGAATGGGAATGGGGAAGATGTTTTTAGCATCCTAGGAACCCCGAATGACTCTTAATCCATCTCTTCCTTCCTATCCCATGGATAATTAGAAGCCAGCTTTTCTAACCCTGCATCCCTGGTCTGAGTTCTCTTCTTAGATCTTCAAGAAGGCATTAGATTGCAAAGCAAGTTTCTGAACCCAGCCCAACTTCTTTTCTGGAACCTGTCTACTACTGCTTGCAAATGTTTCATTTCATTCTTAAGAACCCTTCACTTGTGTTGTCACTGAAGTAAACAAGCAGTTGCTAGGATGGCATGTGATTCTTTATTTAAACTGAAATGTATCAAATGTAACAGCTTTTCACCATTTTTGTGCAGATCTCTCCATGAGTCCTTTCCTAAATTCCCTCTAATGCTCTCAAGTATTTATTGTATTTGCTCTCTTTTATTCTGTTCAGTGAGCTTTAGATACAACATCCAAATGTGGAGTCTGTCTTAATAAAATTATCCCCACCTTTGCACTGCAATCTTCTATCCTTTTAGGTCAAACAGTCCTTCAGGACTCCAAGGATTCCTGTAGACACAGGGGCATAATGAAGTGAAGGATATGTGCTCAAATGCCATCTGAAAGTAACTTGGTTGGTGGGAAGAGGGCAGTGATCAGTTCTCAATGTCCACTGAAGGTAGGACAAGAAGTAATGGGCTTAATCTGCAGTAAGGGAGTTTTAGGTTAGCTATTAGGAAAATTTTTCCCGCTACAAGGATAATTAAGCACTGGAATAGGCTTCCAGGGGAGGTTGTTCTTAGAAATTTCCAATGATGTGAATTCCACAAGTTAGAAAAACACCTATCAAAGGCAGTCTAGATACTTTGTCCCGCTTCTGCAGGGGCGATAGACTAGATCGGGGTGGGCAACCTACGGCATGCGTGCCAAAGATGGTACACGAGCCAATTTTTAATGGCACGTGGCTACCTGCTGGGACTCCGTGTGCCATTAAAAATCATGCCGACGCGGCAAGCTGTGGGGTCCACGGTCCCAGGCTGGAGTGCTTACCCGAGCGCAGCAAGCCTCCGCCCCCCCTCCCCTGCTTTCCCCTAGAGCCCTGCCGCTGTGCGCGCAGTGCTCTGGGGGCTGGGGCTGGGGCTAGGCGCTCCCATGGGGCAGCATTTGGCTCTGTGGGGAGGGAAAGACTCTCCCCGCTCATCCAGAGCCCTGCTGCTGTGCGCACAGCACTCTGAGGGGCAGGGCAGGGCTACGCACATGGAGGTGGCAGCGGCAGGGCTCTGGATGAGTGAGGAGCCTCATGGTAAGGGGGCTAGGTCCGGGGCCAGCGGGGGGGGGATTGGGTAAGGGGTGGGGGCAGTCAAGGGACAGGGAGCAGGGTGGGTGGGATCCCAGGGGTGGTTAGGGTGGGGGTCTCTGGAGGGGGCAGTCAGGGAGCAGGGGGGTTGGATGGGGCATGGGAGTCCTGGCGTCTGTTTGGGGGGTGGATAGGGGTCAGGGCAGTCAGGGGACAGGGAGCAAGGAGGGTCCTGAGGGAGCAGTTAGGCTGTGGGGGGGTATCTCTGGAGGGGGTGGTCAGGAGACAAGGAGCTGTGGGGGGTTGGATGAGTTGGGAGTTCTGCAGGGTCCTGTCAGGAGGCAGGGGTGTGGAGAGGGGTTGGGGCAGGCAGGGAGCAGGGGAGGGTGTTGTATGGGTCCAGAGTTCTGGGGGTCCTGTCAGGGTGTGGGGAGCAGTTAGATAGGCATGGGAGTCCAAGGGGTCTATCTGGGTGTGGATAAGGGTTGGGGCAGTCAGGGGACGACGGGTAGGGGTCCCAGGAGGGGGTAGTCGGGACAAGGAGTAGGGGGTTGGAGTTTCTGGGAGGGCAGTCACTCAGCCCTCTGCCCTGAGCCCTGCACCTCCACACTCACCCAGGCGCCTGCCCTGAGCCCTGTGCCACCCACCCCTCTGACTCTTTCACCCCCCCTCATGACTCCAGCCCTGACTGGCACCCTCACACATACCCAGCCCCCCTACCCTGACACCTGCACCCCCCTCACATGCCCCCAGCCCTCTGCCTTGACTCTTGCACCTCACCCTGAGCACCAAATGGGAGCCCCTGCACCCCTCTCACCAAATGGGAGCTGCCCAGGTGAGTGCCCCCACACCCAAACCTCTGCCTCAACCCTGAGCTCCCGCCTTCACCCCCAGCCCTGTGCTCAGTCCACTTCCACTCTCAGCTCAGTGCAGAGAGAGGAATAGAATGGGCCAGAACCAGGGAGAAGGTAGGTACCCACTGTGTGTGGGCATGGCTGGGACCCCAGACCGGCACTGGGCTGAGCGGGTCCGGCAGCCAGGATCCCAGCTGGCAGGAGCCGGAGGATGGAACCCCTGACCGGCAGTGAGCTGAGCCGCTCAGCCCACTGCCAGTCTGAGGTCCCGGCTGCTGGTCCCGCACAGCCCGCTGCCGGTCTGAGGTTCTGGCTGCCAGACCTTTCCCAGCTGGGGTCCTGGCCGCAGGCCTCACTGAACCCACTGCCAGCATAGGTGAACAGAACCCCAGACCAGCAGCGGGCTGGCGGTGTAAGATCAACATTTTAATATAATTTTCAATGAAGCTCCTTAAACATTTTGAAAGCCTTGTTTATTTTACAATACAAGACTAGTTTAGTTATATAATATATAGACTTGTAGAGAGAGACCTTCTAAAAAACATTAAAATGTATTACTGGCACACGAAACCTTAAATTAGAGTGAATAAAGGAAGACTTGGCACACCACTTCTGAAAGGTTGCCGACCCCTGGACTAGATGATTACTCAAGGTCCTTTTCCCCCCTACATTCAGGGCTGTAACTAGGGTGAGGTGAGCAGGGCAGCTGCCCAGGGCACAAAGCTGGCAAGGGTGGAAAAATGAAGTGGTGCAAGATTGGGCCCAGCAGTACTGACTTAACTATCTGAAACTTTCTTTTACAGCGCTGTGAAATACTTCTGTCAATGAGCCTGTTATTTAGGTCCACCTAATTCTGAGTCTGGCACCATCTGCTGGATAAACTAAATAACACATTCATCCTCAACCATTTACTTACTGTAGTGCTGTTTATCTTTAACTTAAAGATAAACACACAAAAAGCACTGGGGTTGTGCCTATTTTCTCTGTGCATAAAGATAACTTGAAAAGGTTTAAAATCCCCACCACACACACACACCCTCCTAAGGTGAAGAGGCAAATGCAGCATTCATCACTTGTCCATCTCTCTAAACCTGAGAGCAGCCGCTGCTGCAACCTAGAGGATCCTCGGAACTGCTTTAAATTGCAGTAACTGGGTTTGGAGATTTGGGGATAAATCCGTATTATTCTTGGCACACAGTGGACATCTATCACTCAGATTCCATAGTAGCTATACAATGGCTCAAAGGCTTGTTTGAAACAATAAGTAGTAACATAGGTAGATCTATCAGCTCCGTAATAGTCTGACAAATAGTACAGCTGAATAATTCAGAACGCATATGATTTTCACAGCCACTGAGCCAGTGCCTGTTTGAAAGTATGTGTCCCATCTCTACATCTTTGACCACATCACTGTTCTGGGCACCCTCCTGCATCCCATCCCACTACAACCTCTAATTCTGTCTTCTGATACTACTCATTCTCCCCATCCATTTTTCACAGCATTTTTCCTACTCCTCACAGTCCCTGTGTCCTTTGAGCCCCCTGAACCATGGAGAGGCAGCCATTTTGTTTGTGGGTTGGGGCTTCAATGTCATTGAAAACAGTGAGCAGTGGCAGCCAACTTTATTATAGGCAGCCTCACTGCCATGTGCAGGTAAGCTGCATGGAAATGGTGGCCATCTTGCTGGTTTCAGCTCCATTGACTGTAACAGGAGATGGTGACCATTTTGAATAAGGGAAAAATTGTGTTGGCAGCCTTTTATCATGTTTTCATGAAACAAATTAAAAAAACAAAACAAACACCCCAAACACACTAGACGTGAGAGAAAATTGAGAGTTGGCAACACCAAGTATAAATTAATGATTCTGAGAGGGGTAAATGCCTCTGCTCCTTGTTGATCTGATGACAGTATCAGCTCTAAAACCCAGTGATGACATTTTGATTAACTATTTCATGGCTGATTAGTTTACTTGCTGGAAAGGGGGAATTTGGTAAGGGGGAATCTGGAGTTTTTATGGGGAAGGAAATGCAGAAGGAACAGTGGAAACTCACAAAGGCGCAGAGATAGGAGGATGTGGGAGGAAGAAATGCAAAGGGCAGAAATTCACATCACCCCTCGTTGGGCCCACATGTAGCATCTCCCTGAGTGATGGATGCAATGACAGGACAAAGCAAAAATAATAGATACTACATGTGTAGTTGCACCATAAAGGCTGTATTCTCCCCTTGATATCTGTGCAAACCTTTCATTAATACCATTAGGTGAACTGCTGTACAGTATGAGGGGGTGGGAGAGACTATGTTCTGAATTTATACATGTACATCCTGCCATGGACCATAAATAAGCATGGATGTAGGAACTGATAGTATATTGTATAAAGAACAAACACAACATCTTGAGTCTGACCTCCTGGCTTAGAGGGAGAGTCTTTCTTCTGGCAGGTGCCCCCTTTCTGGTGTCAGAAAAGTGGATTAGGTTTACTATCCCTTCAGAGATGTAACAAAGCAGTATGAAAAACAGACCAGCTGTTACTATTGTGTCTAATCCTCTGAACCATGTTTTTTAATACAACGTGAGTTACAATGGAGAAAGAGGAGATGGACACAGGTTGATTATTTTTTTAACACACTATACTTGTTCCTATGACAAAGTTCCTCAAATTTAGCCCCTCCTTACAAAAATGTAGGCAAAATTAGATATCTCCTGAAGGAAAAATACTTTATACAGTCCAGATCTGGATTTAGGCAATCCAGACTCTGTCCACATGCCATTGTCCTGCCATCCACTTGGAGCAGTGATTAGTGAGGGTTGCCCTGTCACCCTTCTCAGCCAAGTACAGGCAGTAGCATGCCTCCACACCTCAAAGTGGCCGCAGGGATCCCCTCTCCTCTTGTAGAGGCAAGGGTGTTGTGATGTTATTGACATAAACTGTGACTGTATAGATCATCGTTGCAACCAAGGTCCTATGGTTTCACCAGTTCTTATATAGAGGAGGCCAAGTGGGGTGTCTACGGAAAGGTTGTAGTTTGCTGACTATGATTATGCTGGCTGTATGTGAGTATCATTTTTGAACATATTTGAAGTTATGAATATTGGCTATATGTTTGATTCGAAGTAGCCTCAGTGAAGCATTAGGTCAGCTTCTTGAGAAAGGACTATTCCCAGGAAGTGCCCAATCAAGAAACACTTAACTGACAATGGACTTTGGGAGACACCAATCCACATCTGAGCTTTCTGGGAATGTTCAAACTAACATGTAAGCAATGGCATTGGCCTGCAAAAAGCTGAATCATTCATAGACATGTGACTTGCCCAGGTGGCTACGGACTCAGTCTTGTTGCTGTGATCTCACACAGGAGGACAAAGGGGTTTCTGCCCACAAGAGAGAGAATATAAAAGGCCCTGGAAACCTCTCCATTTTTATCTTCAGCTGGCTCAGAAGATAGCCTCTCCACTCCCAAAGCGATGCCTGAAAGAAACTCGAACAAAGGACAGTAACTACGAGGGTTTGAGTGATTGCTGGACCCAGTCTAGGAAGAAGTCTAGACTGTGAAAGACGCTTATTGGAACATCTCTGAGGGTGAGATTTACCTGCATTTAGTTTCCTACTGTATTAGGTTTAGACTTGCATGTTTTTGTTTTGTTGTGCTTGGTAATTTACTTTGTTCTGTCTGTTATTACTTGGAATCACTTAAATCCTACTTATTATACTTAATAAAATCACTTTTGTTTATTAATAAACCCAGAGTAAGCCATTAATTCCTGGAGGAGCAAACAGCTGTGCATATCTATCAGTGTTATAGAGGGCGGACAATCTGAATTTACCCTGTATAAGTTTTTTTTATACAGAGTAAAACGGATTTATTTGGAGTTTTGACCCCATTGGGAACTGGGTATCTGGGTGCTAGAGATAGGAGTACTTCTTAACTGAAAACAGCTTAAGTCTGCAGCTTGTGGAGGATGTGGTTCAGAGCTGCGTCTGTGTTTGTAATAGGCTAGCATATGTGGCTCAACAAGACAGGGTACTGAAGTCACAAGCTGTCAGGGAAAACAGGCTCAGAGGTAGTCTCACTACAACAGGGGAGAATCCTAAGGGGGTTTCTGTGACCCAACCCGTCATAGGTGTATCGAGGTAGTCCTCAGTACTTACTCCCAGCAGCTGGGGTGGATGGGTCTTGGTTGTTGCACTCTTCTTCTCCAACACATAGGCCTAGTCTTTACTAGGAAAAAAAGTATTTATAGAAAGTAAAAACCCTAGTTTAGACAGAGCAATTTGTATTTTCATGTGTTAGGGTTGACCCTGAGCAGCTAAGAGGGAGCCTAGGTTTACTTCATTCAGCTAATGTGTTAGAACTACTACTTGTCTCATTTATGTGGTTTTAACACTACACTATGGTTTTAACATGTTAAGAGGTGTTAAACACACAGCTTTTTCCTCTAGTATAGACATGGCTATAGAATCTTCTGCTGAGATGGTGTTGGTGGGCCCCCCTGGAGGAGTGAGTCTGGGAATTAATACCTCAGTGAGATCCATGGAGCAATTCTCATCTCTCAGAGCTATTGTTTCAGGCTCTCTGAAGACATCAGTGCATTGGTCCCACATCACGGTTTCAAGCTTTTCTTTGTAACCAGGAAAACAAGAAACTTACATCAGAACATCAGCTTTCATTTACCCCAAAAAAAAAGTCATCACATGACTTCACAATGCGGGCTTTAGGCGTCAGCCTATGTTGTGTATGCCTCAATAATCTGCCCAAGGAAACACCTTTCCCTGGTGGAAGAGGCTGGTTGCAGACAGATTCAGAAAATTAGGTGCTAATTCTCTTTTGAAGACTGGTAAATATACAACGAAAGATTCATCCTCTTGGTATAACATTTGGACACACATTTCACTTATCTACAGTATTCCATGACATCCTCCCACTTCTACTTGCTTATTGGGGAGTAGTTCAACAACAAAATACAAACAAATAACAGCAGGACGAAGTTAAGTATATGTGGTTTCTTTTCCCACCCACTGACTCCACCGGCATCTTTATCGTTAGTATTTTCTCCCATCTGTCTTGTTGGATGTGTTTATGCTATTGTCTGAGTCCCCAGGAAGTCTGTGTTCTCTCTATGGTGACACTATCCTGCTAGATGGGACTGGTTCTGCTAGTTCTGGGAAAACAAGACTCTTAAAGGCAATTAGTGACACTTACATCTTGGAGTGTGACAGGATATTCTCAGCTTTGGTCTACTGTATATGTACTTGGGCTAAGCAAAGCAGATTAACAATTCTAATAATACAAAGACCAGAGTGCACAGGACAGGTATAATAATTAATATAAATTATGTATTATGGCAGTATCACCCAGAGGCCACAATCAGGATCAGGAATTCATTGTACTGGATGCTATATCAACAGCAAATAAAAGGTAGTTTAAAGAGCTTACTTTGAAGGGACTAGTGGTCCAACATAGGGACAAGACCAACAGGGAGTTGAAGAACACAGTGGGGGTGGTTCGGGAGGAAGAAGACAAGGGTAACAGTAATAGGACCGCCAGGTTGGTTACATTAACTGCAGCTTAGAGGTCTGTCTTTCTTTCTACTTTAAAATGGACAGGCACTA
This sequence comes from Gopherus flavomarginatus, assembly GCF_025201925.1. Classification (NCBI taxonomy): domain Eukaryota; kingdom Metazoa; phylum Chordata; order Testudines; family Testudinidae; genus Gopherus; species Gopherus flavomarginatus. The sequence continues at coordinate 12,756,125 of NC_066623.1, forward strand.
TTAATGAATTAGGCCCATATCCTCAAAGGTATTTAGGTGCCTATCCGCCTCTTTAGGTACCTCAGTCCACCATTTTTCAAATGGGGACATTTTCAGAACTATTGCCTAGCCCTGCAGGCATCTATGTTTCTGCTGGTTGGTGTTTGCAGTCTCACCTAAGTGTTGATGCCGCCCCACAGCTAATGAGCCACTTGGAGGCCTAACTCAAGCCAAAGCCCGCGAGACCGTGAAGCAGGATTCTCACACTAAGTGAGGGAATGCCCAGGAGCCCATGGGTTGCCCATCCCTGATGTAGACAATAGAGTGCTTGACCAATAGGGGAGGACCCTCATGTCACATATATTTTTCCAGTAATCTGGAAGAAACTATAAAGGAAGGGAAGTAACATCATCACTTGACCTCTCTTCCGCCCTCCCCAACTCCACACCTGGAAGAAACGTCTGGCTGACAAAGGCTTTGAACTGGTCAGGGTGATCCCAGGCTGGAAAAGAGTCCCGCATGTTTGAGGACTGTACCAGCTGTCAGGATGAGACACCGCTTGATTCAAATCCTATTTAGTTTGCAGAACTCAGATTGCAAATTTATTTTTGTTTCTTAAGTAAACAACTTTGATCTCTATGCTTGCTACTTATAATCACTTAAAAGCTATCTTACTGTAGTTAATACATCTGTTCTATATTTTACCTAAAACAGTATGTTTTGGTTGAAGTGCTTAGGAAATCTCAGCTCAGGTTCCAAAGGCTAATGTGTGTCCTCTTCACATCAGGGGAGGACCGGACTGGGTAATGAATTTACACTGGTCAGGCTTCTGAACAGAGCAAGATGGTACAGTTCCAGGGAGCAAGGCTGGGGAGCTGGAGGAGTGGGGTGGGGGGGATTGGTTGGAGCCTTTCTATTGTTTCACGAGTGGCTGGCAAAGCATCCATGTAACTCAGTTGTGTGTATCTAGGGTGACCAGACAGCAAGTGTGAAAAATCAGGACGGGGTGGGGGATAATAGGAGCCTATATAAGAAAAAGACCCAAAAATTGGGACTGTCTCTATAAAATCGGAACATCTGGTCACCCTATGTGTGTCCCTGCCTGTAGATGTCTGTGTAAGTGCAGTACCTGCCAGAGGTATGTGGCTTAACAACAGCCTCACAGTGTGAGAAGGATGCCCCAGCTTGGTGAAACAGAGGGCTCAGTGGTCCCACAGTCCAGGTTGCACTCCAGGAGTCCCGTCACACACAGCATCTGCAAAAAAGCTGATGGTAAAGGGAAATACAGGGTGAGCATGAGAGCACTGTGTCAGCTGCTTATGCAGTTTTCTGGCTTCTGAGGATCCCTTGCTTAGGTGCCTAACTTGTCTCCTGCATTGTGTGTGGAGTCTGGGCACCTAGCTTAGGGCTGAGGGTTCCGCTAGGCTGCAGACTGCAGTAGGGGTTAGGTGTTGCAACGTGGAGCAGAACAATGCCTAAGTATTTTGAGGTTCTGGGCCCAAGGGCCAATTACTGCTATGAACTCCATGCTGGCAGACTCCTACTGACGTCTATGAAGGAGACTCCAGTCAGAGGCAGGTTCCGTCCACCTGCTTGGAGCTCAATAGAGGCATGGAGTTTAAATGATAGACCCAAATTTAACTGTGCCACATAAACTTGTGTGAAACTGCTATCCAGCTATATAGTTATAAATTTCCAGTTTAGATTGGCAAACCATTGTCTTAAGCAACAATTTAAAATTATCCTCAAGATCTCCAATATGATTTTGTTTAAAGACCAAATTTTTGCTACTCCGCTGAGTGGTTGTGTAAGGCAAAGTTTTATTGTGTTTACATCTGAAAGGGTGACTCAAGAAACTGAAGTAATACAGAATGAATCCATTATTTTAAGCTTCTCTCACCATTATTTTTCTTAATATCTGATTTTGAAATTTTACCTCACACTGAGGATTGAGAGGATGACAGGAGCCATACAAGTAGGCCCTTAAACTGAATCAGGGTTACTCTGAATAGTGTTTTATTCTAGTACTAATGTTGTGAATGGTGCCTGAGGGCTCTAGGCTATTTGTTTGCAAGAGATGGCACTGAGCCAACCTTTCTTCAGAAATCAAGTGCTGCAGTAGAGACATGGCATTTCCCTTAGTGGAGATGGAGTTTAATGTAACAATTGACAGCATTAACACATTAATGTAAGAGGATTTTAGCTGACATGCAGCTTTTAGATTAAATTGCTGCTTAGCAAATTTATCCTCAGCCCTCAACCTTAATTTTTTTAATAGCCTAGTTTTTGTGTCACTCCCTTCATCAGACAATGATTGTAACCCTAGCTCGCTAAGAGGAATTGACAACTGTGAGTTTTATTGTTTTATACTCCCAGTGCATGCAGGTAAGTACAATACCTTGAAAGCAGAGGTATGAATCTTTGCAGAGTTGACTCAGCCTTCTGAGGTATAGAGTAAAATATATGTAGTTATGCAATCATAATCCTGTGAGTTACCCCACCCTCCACAGGATAGAATCAGAACCTCTCAACTGTGTGGCATTGGCCCTATACTGTTAACAGTTAATGAAAATCATGCACCTACAGAGGCATAAATGTGTGTGTCAGAGAATCAAAATGAAGGACACAAAAATGATTCAACCAGGAATCTTAAAATGTTGTAGGTTTCATTCTTTTATAGTGAAAAAACTTAGCTATAACCTGTTTAATATTAAATTTTCCCTACCTTTTACACTAAGTGGTGTTCCCTCATTTTTGTTAGAGGAACTTTGGGAATCTCTGAAAATGAGGTGCACTTGACAGAGCTGGTGAAGATTTCTCCTTACTGCAAGTGTTAGGGGTCTTTGGGTTTTGGAGCAGGAGGCTCAATTTTGTTCCTACCAGGGACAGAGTGGCTGAGGTGTTTAGCTCAGTAACATCCACCATGTCCAAACTGCCCTGAGATTTGTTATGATACATTTTGAAAACTGCATTGGAGGAGTATCAGTATGATCTGTGTAGTAGTTGCACCTCCAGGATCTGATCAGGATCATGCTACAAACTCATAAGAAGATGTGGCCCCTGCCTGACAGGTATTAGTGAATCCTGCCATGGAAATATCATCTCTCCCACTTTGCTAATGAGGCATGAGACAGACCAGAGCCAGGCAGGGAGTCAGTGCCAGAACTGGGAACTGAACCCACGGGGGCCTAGTGCTGGAGGCGTCTGCACACCACCCTCCTGGGGGGTGAGGAAGGCGGTGGGGGGATGAGAAGCTGCTGGCTAGAGGCTGGGCCCTGGGAACAACATGCTGGGGTGAGCCCCCTCCATCCACTATGAGGCTGTTGCCGTTGCCATGTGAGGTAGCTTTTCTGGCAGGGGCACCCTGTGCCTGAAAGACATCATGGCTGTTGCTTAACTCCCCCAATCTGATTACATGTATGAAATCCCTTCCCCTTCGCTCCCCTGTATCTAAGGCGGAGGTGAGGAGGGTGTTTGTGTCCCGCGGGCGGGCTGCATTTTTACATTTCCCCACGATCACTCAGGCGATCTGCGCGGACACCTACAGTTGGTCTGTGAGGCAGCGGGGGTCCTTCGTCTTCCACCTCCCGGAGTCCCGCCCCGCCCCATGCTATAAAAGGCGCCGCCGCAGTCGGGCCTTAGCTGCAGCTGCTGCCGCCGGGTCTGGGTCAGCGCGGAGGGACGAAGCGCCGGGCGCTGTCTCGCGGTGAGGGCCGACGGCTCAGGTCTCGGCCCCTAGCCGGGCTGCGCCTGCTCGCGGTGGGGCTGGCGATCCGGGGAGCAGAGCTGGGCGGGGCCGAGGGCTCTAGGCCAGGCCGGGGATGGAGGCCGCAGCGGCCGCCCGGGGGGAGCTGGAGCTGGGCCTGGCTCTGCGCGGAGGAAAATGGGGAGGCGTCGGCTAGTGGTTGCTACGGGCTGCGGCCTGTTCCCTGGGGAGCCGCCTCTTCCTCCAGGTGGGGTGGGAGCCGGGGGTTTCGTACCACTTATGGCGGGAGGGCTGTGGGCTTCCCTGGGCGAAGGGCAGGCCGGTCTGGGGAGGCGCGGGGTAATGCAGAGCCCCGGCCCCCGGTACTGCCCGGGTAGGAGGCTCCCTCTAAGCCCTTGAAGCGCAAACAAACCCCGGTCTGCTCTGCTGTGTTGTGCGTTGCCCTGGGCTCCACGGAGCATTTCTCTAGCGTGTGTGTTTGTCAGACCTCGCGACGAGAACCGTTAAACAAGTGTCTGAAACGTGGCCCTTATTAATGGATGGGGAGTGTGAGAAGTACGGGGGAAGAGCCCGGACTACGTGCTTTAACAGCTTCGCAGGGCACAGAGTTGGCTAAAGATACCGTAAATGGTTGAGCTGAGCGGCTAGGGCCAGTAAAATGTGAGCATAATGCTGTAATTTAAGTACATCCCTTAACAACAACAATAAAACGTTACCTGATTAAGTGTTGTCAAATGCAAGCTCTGCACTGTTCTGCTTAGTCACTGAGTTTCTGAGGCTAACTTGTTTTCCAAATTCTACACTGCAAATGATATTTCTCTTGCAGGAGGTAGTCTCTTCTTTACTAACGAAATATAAACACTCATCCTCATGATTGATAATGGGAATTAAACTACTTTAAAACGTCCTTTTGGTTAAGACTTCTAGCAATAAAGCCCTGTTTGATCACATCAGTTTCACAGTGGGTATTTGAATTATGGACTAAAACTAATGTGTGAAACTGCCCTTAATGTAAATAGTTTTGCATTGACTGAATTTGATCAGGCAAAATCTATGGATATATCCTATCATGCAGAATTATGTAATAATTCTAGATGTACGAACATTAATTTTGCCCTTCTTGCATTTGTTGCACCTTAACATGAGTAAATTTTGGCTGGCGAGATCCGAATAGGTATAATGTCAAGATGTTGTGGTTAATTTTAAACTATTCATTGTATGAAAATATTCTGTGCTGCTTAATGTCATCTATTAATCAGGTTATGTTAATAACTACTCAACCTATTTTGTCAATGCAGTTGTCATGCATGTGGACTGGATATACAAGGAAACTTGATACTGTCACTCTGATAACAAACAACTTGAAATTGCTTCCTTCAAAAAACATTCACTTGAAGGGAGACTTGTAAATCCCAAATATGAAAATTTCAGTTTAAAGAAAGTCTTGCGTTTTCTGATCACAATAAGCAGTAGTTTCATCATACAGTTAAAATACTTAGATGTATGAGACTCTCCCTTCACTGAATATTTTAGCATAGTTAGACTGAAAATAGGGCAATTAAAAATAATGCTGACTCAGTCTGCTTATGGAACAAGCAGTGCTATGATGTAAATCAAATTACACTTAATAGAAATTTGCTGTATTGATGCTAAACAAACTGGAAGCTATAACTTACTGTCTGCATGTTATTAATTTCCTTGACGTTTTGGAAGTCTAAATAGTCAAAAATAGACTGTCTTGCTGCTGGCTGATTTGCCCCCTCTCCCTGCCCCGTAAGAGATTGCAGGGGTGACTGGTTTAGATGTGAAGTCATATTTATATCTAGCAAATATGAAGCTAGATTTGTACTTGAGCAATCTTAACTCCTCATTGTAGGACTAGTCTGCTTAATAATACTGAATTCGTGTAACTTTAATCAATATTCAGCACTCTTAAAAGAGAAACCATAGTTGTAACATTGAAGCAACAAATTCAGCATCATACTTCAATGAGAGATGCAGTGATCATGAGTCCATCCAAAAATACCCATACCACTTAAGATGTAGTATCTACATATGGGGTTAAAGGATTGGCTCTAACTCTGCCAAACATAAATTGAGATTGCACTCATCCTCTCAGATGAGGTTCTATATTCAGCTTGTGTGCTGCTTAATAACCTGCGCTGGCTGGGCTTCATTGGGCTGTTTGCTGCTTTGTTTTTGTGTTTTTTTTTTTTTATTTTTATTGGCAGTAGTCAGGATCAGCAGTATTGACATGCTACAGTCTGCCCTGTGGAGCAGATAATGCAAGCTAACTGAAAGAGAGACAGCCAGTCAGCTGCTTTAATTGCAGTAGATCTTGGGTCTGTGGAATCTTAGGCCCCCTAACCTTTCTGTACCTTTTGTCCCTAAAGCTTTTTCCAACAGGTTTTGAACTGGATTGTCTGGCTGCATTAAATGATGCATGACTTAGCTCTCTCATATCCACTAAAGGAGCTCTAAACTGTAATAGCCTTCTGCAAAGTTAAACAACACATAGGTAGTAAATGACCAAAAAAGGTCTTGAGACTTTGAAGGCACTAGGGCTAATGACTTCACACAGACTCTTCTCTAAGTGTAGCTGCCTTCAAAGACCTTTCCTGTTAAAACAAATGACTTTCACAGCTAGTATAGAACCAGTTAGTCCAGACTAATTCTTTAACACTGCAATAGAAGCAAGCTTGCTTTCTTTTTCTGTTAGCAGTTAACTGGAGAAATTCACTAATACAGCTTACATATTAGTTGTAATGAATTAAAGCCGGTTTCTAAAATTTGAAATAGCCTGACTTCAGAAACACTTGAAGGACTTGTAGATATATATCATTTTTTAAGGCAGTGAGGCACCATTATCATCTAGTCTGACCATCTGCATAGCCATAGAACCTCACCCATAACTTCCTCATCAAGCCTATAATTAGTATTTGAGCGGTAGCATAACTCTTAGGATGATCAATTTTGGGAGTCTTCATAATCAGACTCCTAATAAAATACCTCCAGAAAACTCAAACACACACGCTGCAACAAGAAGCAGTAATCTTACAAGTTGTTGTTGTTTTCTGAACTTATGCTCTAAAATACACTGCTAGGTCTAGAAAAAAGTGTATTACTTAATGTCTTGAACAGTAAGTGTGGGGTCAGGTGCAAAAAGCTTGCCCAGTATCTGTTCTGAAAGCTCTCCAATATCAGTAATATGTCAGTCTTGTTTCATCTGAGGGAGACTTGTCCAAGAAACCAGAATTTTGAAAGTGCTGTGGGATCTAATTGCACCTGAATGGTCACCAGATGGCAGAAGGGCCTAGCAGATTTGAAGGACGATACTAATCTTAATATTTTGACATTGGTACTTGAGAGCACTTAAAACTATATTCAAGACCAGGGAAGGATGCTACTGCATCTGTAGTACTGCCAACATATGGCTGGCATTCATTCACATGGCATCATTGCCCTAAAATTTAAATGTGAAATGTGTTGGCCTCTTGTTCAACATATTAGACACTTCCTAATTGCTTAGCTCGATCTTAGATTATTCCTTTTCCACTCTCTCTCATCCTCAGATGCTTTGATCTAGAAGTAGTGAATTAAGACATGTTTATCCAGACAGTAAATTTTGTAAAGATGTATCTGATTGTATGGGAGACCCTTATTTTCCTTTCCATATAAAATGGTATGTCCCATCTTGATGGCATTTGTCTTGAAGAGGCGATGTGAGTGGTAAAGATGGCTTTTATAACTTGAACAACACTTTGTATTACATTAACTTCTCTGCCAACTATTGCATGAAAATAACTAGTGACTTTCTCATGTTTTAGATGCCTTCAATTAAACTACAGAGTTCAGATGGAGAAATTTTTGAAGTTGATGTTGAAATTGCAAAGCAATCTGTAACTATCAAGACTATGTTGGAAGGTAAGATTGCAGATTTGAGATAAAGGCTTATCGCAAACTAGTGTCCCAGGAAACATCACTCAAATCAGAATTTTTAAAAACTGAGGTGCATTACCACAATTCCACTTAAATGGTTCTTGGAAGCACTATCCTCGGCACAGATGTAGTAGTAAGGGAAGGGATTAGTACAGCCACAAATAGCAAAGCAAAAACTTTTGCAAGTAACACTTAAGTGTGGATTCTTATGGTGTAGTTGTAAGATGGAGATGAGTTTTGATGTGCAACCTAGTTGGATTTTTAGACCTAAAGTACAGTTACTGATTTGTGGTGGTAGGCAAGTAACATAAATTGATTCTAAGCATGCGATCATGCTAAATAGCTAATCTCTACAAAACACTTGTTATGGGTTGAATTTACTGGCTTTGTATGATGGCTACTAAGGTATAACAAACATCAAAGCTAAGAGATGAAAGTGAGTGTGGTGGTTTTTTTTTTTTTAATGAAGTAAATTGGTGACAGGTGTATCACTGGACCTATTATCTGAATCTTTAACTGTTGCTGCTTTTTAAAACTGAAATACCCAGCATGTCTCAAGGTCTCATTTACATTAACCTCCCACTGTTGGCAGCTTACAGCAGAGGACAGACTCAGTGCAAGTCTACTAGATAGTTTTCACATCACCTGAAAGAGATTTCTTTTGTTTGACTTTCTATTGTAGAAGTTGTGGTGTCAGCATAGCCTCTGCAAAATGCACCTCTGTATTTGACATGTCTGTGGTATGAGTGTTGCTCTTAAACCTTGTCTCCAACTCTTGAGGGAATATTGCATCACCGTGTTTGGATAGAATTCATGTCCCCCCACCCCCTCAGTTTTCTTTGCTTCCCCACAGAAAAATGACTTTCTGATGGGGAAGCAAAGTGAAGCTGTAAGAGCGGTAACATGCCCCTCCCCAGAAGTTCGGGCACATTGTTTCAGGCACCCAGAGCAGCTGGTGGAGAGGTAATGCCGCAGAGGGGGATGCCAAGACTGGTGGCGCCTATCCTTCTAGTCCCAGCTGGGCTGGAGAGTACCGGAATTCCTCTTCCCCTGCAAGCCAGGGCCAGGTCAGACCCACCACCAGAAGTGTCCCCTGGCTGCTGGAAATGCTGCATCTCACCCACCCCAGCTTCTAGCTCCCATTGCTCCTTAAGCTGTGAGGAGAGAGTCAGTCACTCTACAGGCAGCTGCTCCTCCCCGCATAGCCTCTTGCACTCTCCAACCACCTTCACCTGGACCGCTCTGCAGAGTCCCATTGCCCCAGCACCCCCAGCAAGCTCCTGTGAATCCAGATCCTCTCTCCACTGAGCTGACTGCACCTAGACTTCCCCACCAAACCCCTCTCACCTCATCTGGATGCCTCCACACTCAGATCCTGCCAGTCTGAGCCTGTCCTGGTTTGGAGGGGCAAGGCCTCAGGGTGTGTTTTGGACAGACCTGGCCCTTGCATTGTCAAGGTTGAGTGCAGCCTCAGTGCTGTGTCCCATGCATGGGGGCTGCAGGGTGATCTCCCACCTCTGCAGCCAGTGGCCTGAGCTCCCTACTGCTATGCTGGAGCCTCCATTTATTTATTGACAAATTTGGAAGAATTTTAAAATACTGTGTGCAGAATTTTTATTTTATTTTTGGTACAGAGTCCTTCAGGAATAGTCTACATTCGGCTTTTTTGGCAAAAAATTACCAGTTGGTGGAAGCCCTGGTACATACAAGGCTTCAGCACTGGAGTCGTTATTACTGTTGCTTTTAGCCTGTTTTGAGCAGAGTTATGACATGGTGTTAAGTGCCAGTGGCCTTGAGCAGTGTCTGCCCCAGGGTGTCTATCATGAATCTTCACCTGTGACACCGGTGGCAGTCTCCTTCCAAACTACAGTCCCTCTTATAGATGTGCAGTAGTCTCTCTCCTTCCCTTCTTCTCTCCCCCCTCTGCCCCCCCCAAGTCTGCTGGTTCACTTGAACTGGCACTATTACTTCAGAGGAAGGGCCTATCCAGTACTCATTCATGTCTTATTTCTTATCTTTTCCTAAGATGTCAGAAAAGATGCTTGTTTCTAAATGCAGTTATTTCCTCAGTGTCAAATTCATATTGAATACAGTTGAAAATTTAAACTGTTTTTTATAGGCAGTGAGCTGTTTTCATGGTTGAGCTGTTTTGGTCAGGGATAGTCTGAAAGGCAAATTTGCATTCGTCATTCTCAGGCTAACTGTTAGAAGTCCTCTTAAGATGCTAATTTGGACTTCTGCGCAACTAATTTGTGGATATACCTTCAAAAAGCCTTTCACAAAAATAAGTACAACGGGGGAACCATTTACTTGATCAGTGATTACAATTGTGTCTGAATTGAATTCGTTTTAAATTTTACTCTCAGGAATGATGTCAATCTAAATACGCTTGTCCAAGTGCCTGGGTTTGTGAAAACAGGCTTCCTCTTGAACATTGAGGATTGGATTATATTATTGCAGTGGGGGTGTGGCAATACACTAGAAACTGGGGAGTGGGGGGCGCCTCTCTGACCTGCTCTGTGACACCAATGTTAGTGGGGAGAAAGGATGCATCTCTAAAACTTGTAAGAGGTTGCGTTCTCTAGTGTACCTCCTACAGAGTAAAGGTTAGATTATGCATACCATTTTTCTTGTTTCAGTTCAATTTTCCATGTTAATGTTGGTTTTATTTAGGCAACTTGTTTCTTAGCTAACTAGTCTTTGGGGTTTGAAGTCTGTCTTGCCGCTTTGTGAGGCAGTTGGAGAGAAGACAGGAATACCTTTTGAGCAGCTGCAGGGTTGGCCTACAACATTTTGGCACCGGAGGTGGGGAGCTCAAATGATGCCCCCATGCACCCTTGCTTGGGCCAAAACTTTGGAAGGTCTCAATTCTGCCTTCTTCCTGTTCTACTTCTCTCATGGCACTGCTCTGCTACCTACCCCAATAAAGGAGAACTAACAACTTAAAATGCCTTGTTCAAAAAATTAAATACTTAACTTTCAAATTCCTGAACAGCAAATGTAACTTTTCATGTCTGCATAGTAAACACTGGCATTTTTATCTGTTTGAATAATCAAAATGGTGCTTTCCGAGCTGCCTTGGTTGCAAAGATTTGAACTGCTTCCTGAAGGTCCACAGTCTGGACTAGCTCATACTCTGTTGAGATGGTTGCAAGGCCGACCAGCCTCTCCCGTGTCGTTGTGGAGCGTAGATGTGTTTTTTATTAACTTCAGCCTGGAGAAGCTGCATTCTCCACCAAGAGCTGTTACAGGAAGTGTTAGTAGTATGCGCAGAGCAACAAAAGCATTTGGAAAGAGGGTGGTCGTCATCTTTGTGCACATGTATTCCAGAACAGCCTTTGGAGTTGATTCTGCTGAAATGTATCTTGAAAGGGCTTTCAGTTCATCACCTAAATCACTCGCATCAATATTGTGCATGCCGTCTTATGTCAACACTGTCTCTAGTGCCCTGCATTGCTGGTGTAGGTCTTCTTCAGCTATAGTGAGAAGTTTTGGAATATCATACAACATCCCAACTATACTGCTGTGTTCCTTGAGCTGTGTGAAACATTCAACTTACTGTATTGTGCAATCTAGAACATGGTTGAAGAATTCAACTTTGAATTGTTCTTTGGGGTCTCTTATGGGATTATCCCATGCCTCGTAATCAAAGTGTCGTCTTCAGTGACTCTTGTATTCTTGAATGGGTGGGAAAATAGCTTCATTGTGCTCTCTGCCAACTTCTTCTGTGCACTCTTCAGAATGTTTTGAAATCCCTCATCTGACTGGTAAGACTGTAGGTATAACCTTGTGTTTTCCAGTTCTTCCATTGCTCCAGATATATCAAGGTCAACACCTTGGAGTCTCTTGCTTACAACATTTATTTCAAACGGTATGGCAGGCTACAACAGTAAACTACACAGAAATTTGAAGTTATGTATGTTTCTGGTGATTCCATTTCCCTCTGCCACTGTTCTCCCACAAACAGTTCCTGTCATAGCATTATCCTCCATAATGGCAACTATGGCATCATCTGTCTTCGCAATTTGGTGATTGATAGGCTTTATCTCCTCCACTTGACTTTCCCATTGTGTGGCACTCAGTGGTTTCAGTGTCAGAGAGAATGTTCCCAGATGTTGCTTCAAAATTTGCCATTGAGTTGATGCAGAGAAAAATACGTAGATGCTTTGAATTACATTAAAAAATTCAGCAGCCTCACTAGAAGCTGAAGCTGCTTCACTTGACAACCAAGTACAGTGAATGAGAACTGCATGGGACAAAAGCTCGAGGGTTTAACTCTCTCAGATCCATGTCTGCACTCCTCTGTTCTTTCCTCTCATGTTGGCACCATTATCATAGCCCTGACCTCTCATGTGCTTCTTAAAAAGCTGGAAGATATGGGAATTGACAGCTGACATGTCAATAAATTCAAGAAAATGCTCTTTGGCAGTCACAATTGCAGGGACATTTTCACTAGGTTCTGTTACCAAATGCATCATTAAAGTCATTTGTTCTGTATGGCTGATGTCAGGTGTGCAGTCAAGAATAGTATCTTGCTCATTTCAGATCTGCCACAATCTTCTGTTTGACTTTGTTGCCAGTAACTGTGTGATCTCATTTTGAGTCGTTTTTCCAAGGTGGTGGTGTGTGTACATTTCTTGAGGAGTGACTTCTTAGATGTTCCTGGAGTACAGCATCAAACTCAGCCATCAGCTCCACAATTTTAAGGAACCTTCCATTGTTTGGCATGTACAGCTGATCTGAAGTGCCACGCAGTGCTAGGTTTTGGGTAACAAGCATTCTCACAATGGCAGTGAGCTTTTTCAGAACATTTTGCCAGTAAAGAGACTTTGATGCAATCTTCTTTTGATGCTGATCATCTTTGGTGGTCTTTAACCTAAGTCTCATCTCAAGCTCTTTCCACCTATGGAATGCTCTCTGGTGATTTGCTGCCTTCTCATGGCATGCCAGATTCCTAGCCAGATTTTTCCAGTCTTTCGTTCCTGTAGAACCCAGTGTGGCTGGAACATTAGACTAGAAGAGTTTGCAACAAAAACAGCATGCAACATTCTGGGTTTTTTGAGTACATAAGCCATGGCCTCTCCATTTTGTCACCTTTGGGGATTTCATGACAGTAATGTGTTGGATGGAGACATCTATTTTCATTGTCTTTGGGGAACATGGAGTTTTTCACTTGCTGTGGCCCATGCAGTACAAGAGTCCCTCAGGCTACTGCTTAAGTGGGTCCACAGTCCTGGATCATCTAGACTTCAGGAACTAAACTCAGCAGCAGCTGTTTCTTGTGCCTCCACCAACACTGTTCTCTGGATCTACACTTCTTTTTCTTTGGGAATGTGCATGGTTACGTCCATTTGAGATGGAGATATGGATGCTGTAGTAGCTGCCAGGACACCTGCACTCTAACTGGAAGATCAGGCCTCACCACTCACATCCTCACTGGAGCTGGAAGGCTCACCAGGAACACTTGTGTCTGTGTATCTCAGGAGAGCTCCTTCCTCCTTAGACAGAAAAGCTTCCTTTTCTTGCTTGCTTTTTTCTGAATGCTGCCCCAGAGGGGCATTTTCTTTCACTCATGACTGCTGTTCTGTGCCAGCTGTAGTGGCTCTCAACACTCAACTGAAGGGGACAAATAAGCAGGCTGATAGTGGGGCCTGAGTGATGGAAGATATCAGCATCTTAGGGCTGGTCTACACTACAGGGGGAAATTGATCTTAGATACGCAACTTCAGCTACATGAATAACGTAGCTGAAGTCGAATATCTAAGATCGGATTACTCACCCATCCTCACCGCGCGGGATCGATGTCCATGGCTCTGCATGTCGATTCTGCAACTCCATTGGGGTTGGTGGATTTCCGGAATCAATATAAGCGCGCTCGGGGATCGATACATCGCGTCTAGATGAGACGCGATATACCGATCCCCGAGCAATCAGTTTTAACCCGCCGATATGGCAGGTAGTCTAGACGTAGCCTCAAAGGCCTAACCAACTCCTACTACAGTGAAACCCCACTATAACGTGCCCCGCTATAACACGAAATCACATATAACGTGATCATAGGTTGGCTCCCCTTTAAGGCAGATATAACTTAGATAATGTTTTCATGGTACTGTACAGTACCAGTGGTCCCCAACACCATGGCAGGGGAGAGAAGCTGCAGACCTGCAGGCTCTGTCCCCAGCAGGCATGGGCCGCAGAGTCTCTCCGGCTTCACTGGTGCTGCGGGCGCCAGTGCTCTCTGTCCCCAGCAGGTGCTGGGCCGTGGCTTCTTTCTGGCTTCAAGAGGAGCCATGGCTCCCCGCCTGCCGGGGACAGAACACCGGCGCCTGCAGTCCTGGAGAAGCTGGAGAGAAGCCACAGCCCCCGCACCTGCTGGGGACAGAGAGCATGGGCGCCTGCAGCCCCAGAGTTCTCTTTCCCTGGCAGGCGGGGGCCGCTGCTCCTTTTGAAGCTGATATGAAACCCCACTATACCATGACCCCGCATTTAGTGCGATGGAAGTTTTTGGACCCCAAAGGTCACGTTATAGCAGGGTTTCACTGTACTTCAGTTGACTGCCTGTTCTCAAGTGGGTTCAGGGAAGCAGAAGGAAACAGGAAGCTCCCTGAGAAGCTGGTGTTAATCAGTCCAGGTTCCTGGGGGTGCTAGAGAGGTACATAAGAGGCAGCTCCTCCTCTTTCTCCTTGCAGCTCCTGCTGCTTTCTGTTCTCTCTAACCTTTTTGCCTGCCTGCCTGTTATGTCTCTTGTGCCCTCCTTCCTCCAGCACTCCACCATCTCTGTGCATCTAGAGCAGAGAATATATATGCACCAGCAGCAGGCACAATTTTCTACACTCTGGGCCCTAGTGGCCTTAGCTTACTGTTTTTAATATGTTAAACTATAGTAGATACTGCAAAGATGGACAGACCAGATGGCTTGGTCAGCTCCAGATACAGTGGATCTCTCCTTCATATGTTGGATCACTGGATGAGACTTCAGAAAGTCTCAGTACATGAAAATTAAAGCAGAAACATTTGTGAAAGCAGTTAAATTATTCAGGATAATGCTTAGCTCTGATCTCCCACTGACACGAATTGCAAACACAAACATCTGTGCAAGTCTACCAGATGGTCTGTATGTACAGCAAACTATGCCTAATCCTTCTCAATAGGGATGCCTGTCTGTGCTCTTACACGCAAAATCACAAACATTAGAAATGAGTACATTAGTGCCTTAACTTCGAAAAATGACTCTTGTAGATCTAGCTGAACAGACTGGATACCCTCAAGTACAAATTGTTTAGCGATGAGACACCCAGGATAAAATACTATAGATATTTAAAATTGTGCAGGTTTTTGTTGTTTTTACTGTTTTTCTGTCATTTCCACCTTGTAACACCACCAGAAGTTGCTTAGTGTGATGCTGCTCTGCATGACCAATAAACAAAACTTGGAAAACATGAGCAGGAAGTTTATAGAAGTTCTCTCAGCAGGTGGCAAAGAATGCAGTTGCTTGGTAAGCCCATCCAAAGAGATCTTGCCACTTTTAGAGTTCAGAAAATTGTTAAACTCTTCAGTGTTATCAGTGGCTTTTGGTTTACTTTGAAAATCAGAAGTAGTGTTTATAAACAAATCTACATAATACCATAAATAGCACACTAGACAAACCATGTATTGGGAACTCTGGAATTACATGTCATTGCCTCTTACTGCTTTAGAATGCCTTGTGCCAATAAAACACTCACTGTTGCTCCCAGACATCTGTGCTGCAGATCCATATGCTGATAATGCAGAATTATCTCTAATGGGGAGCAGTAGGAGAAACTGGAAAGTTGAAAGGGGGATGGAGGGACAGATAGGGTTTTGACAGCAAGAAAGCAGGAGGCAGCCTTTCCTAGTTAGGGGGTGCAAGAGGCTTCAGCCAGGACATATCTGCTCTCTTTCTTGGAGTGTTTAAATTCGTCATTCCACGGTCCAACACTTTGACAACTAGCTTCTCTTGCTGCACCTATATATGTCGCTGCATTCAATTAATTATATTTGAAGTTTCCAATAAAATGATCATCAGTGAAATACACAATACTTGTTATAGCTCATTACTGCAAGTAGACTTGTATAACAGTAGTATTTGTTTAAAATCTCCCAATAGTGGTAATTGTGGAGTGCTAGTGTAGGGAGGGCATTGGCATGTTAGCCACTGTGTGTAGGCTTGCTTTGAGGAGGTGGTGGTGCAACAGTGTTGTATTCTAACTACATTAAAAAATTAATGTATTTGAATGATGCAGATCAGCTATTCATCAAATGCATAGATAATTTTGTACATCACTTTACGTGGCTGCATAACCATATATACGGCACTCAAACTAAGGTAACATACCAATTCTGATATCTTGCTTTGCAATAAAATGGTATGGTGCATCATTTTAATCAGGGCAATTATCTTAATGTGGTATTTATCCTGTGTCATTCAATCCAGGTATGCATGAAGTCTACATTGTGAATTGCAGGGTGCTTTCAATATTCTCTACATGATGCTGTTAGTCACTTAATTCTGAATTTTGAGACTCAGAGCATAATGTGTTTAACACATGTCTCAAGTATACTCTGAATTTTTTTAAACAGTGGTTATTGGTTTTACCACCTTCCCTAAAAGATTTTTCTTAACTTGGTCAAGTGACTTGTCATTGCCTCAAACAGAGTGGAAATTAACTGTTGTATACAGTGTCGTAGCTGTATCAGTCATGGAATATTAGAGACACAAGGTGGGTGAAGTAATATCTTTACCCATCTTGTTTCTGGAAACTAATGTGGCCTTTTTATTGTATAGTGAAACATCTTGTAAGCCAAATACCCAGAATCTCTATGGCTACAGTATTAACTGATCATGCAGCGAGGACAAAGAATGGTTTGTAGTTCATACAGTAGCTCTTTAAGATCTCACTTAATAGTAGATTCAAAGGGAATTCTTTTTTGGAACACTTATAGCGAATTTGGGACCTAAAAGCTGGTAGTGGCTAAAGAGCCCATTCCAATTATCCAACACTGTTAATAGTGGGATTACAGTGAAATAGGGATGAAAAGAACATCTAATGGCAATTTAATAGCCTTCTGAATAAGAGAACATACATGCATCTGTGTGTATATATAATATAAATAAAAATATTAGCTACTTGAGTATGATGAGCATTCTGTTACATAGCATGTAAAAGTGATGCAACATGGTATTCTGAAGCCTTGTCTAAGAATGCTTAACTTCCTGCTTTAGCAGTAGGAGGAATCATAATCTGAACACAAATTGAGTGGATTAGCAACATTCTGTATCAGAATTATATACTGTAGTTGTGGATTGATGAAGCCTGCTGAATTTCAGAAAAATGAGTGAATGGCAAGTTGCAGCATCTAAATCTTCTTTCCATTTTTAGATCTGGGAATGGATGATGAAGGAGATGATGACCCAGTTCCTCTTCCAAATGTTAATGCAGCTATATTAAAAAAGGTAAGATGCTACCAAGGTGGTGTTAGTTGCTTTGAACTACAAAAATGTGTAGACTGAGCTATCACTTAATGAGAACTGGAAGTACTAGATTTAAACCAACTTTCTTGTGTACCAGTTACATTTTGTAGAACAAACTGTTTATCAGTCAAAAGCAGGATTTGTTGAACTGCAGTTTAAATTTCTAGATGAGATTTTTTTTTTCCTGTAAATCATACAGATAAAACAGATCTTTTCATATTAATGTTCAAAGGGTGAGAGGCCAGTAGCAGTGGTATTAGCTTTTGCCAGACATACTATGCTGTGCACCAAACTCACCATCCACTCCCTCATTGTTCTTGTCCTGAGGTTCTCCACAAGAAGTCTACAACTGGTGTTGTCTGAGGACTCACTTGAGCAAGCTCATGTTCAGATCATTAAGTGCACTGGCTGGAATCTATTGTTACTAGGTGAAATGGAAGGAGGAACAAATTTGCAGGTCAGGTCTCTTTGAGGACCCTGTCTGCGTTGTGTTGAAAGAGTCTGAACCAATTTCAGTATTCGAAATGAATTGAGTTAGTTCTATAATAAGCCACACTTGACCAGTGAGGCTAGGACAGAGTGTTGCAAACTCCTAGCCAGAGTGCAAAAGAAGACGGTAAGAGCATCAACCCCTATTCCTTGTGCCGTGCTTGGGTAACACTTCACTAGTCAAAATTCAGATTAAATAAAAAATGTAATATCAGTAGATTAACTGCTTGTTTTCTCCCTAATACAAATGCATAATCTTTTATACAAAGTAGCACTAATGCCTGACCATACTGTCTGCCAATAGGTGGTAGTTTTCTTGTTAAGCAAACTAATCTGCATTTCTCAACTGTAGGGCAAAGGTCATACTTTAACCCTCTTGTGTTAGAACTGTGCTCTTAATGTTAATGCTATGTTTGATTAGAGTGTGCACTAATGCAAATGTAAGTCGGCTCAAATATCTTCTGGGAAATCTCCAGACCCAGAATGTCTGACTTTCTTTACCCAGGCACTCTCAACAGGATTTTAAAAGGCTTTGAAATTCCAGGGTCTTGTATGTGACTGTTGGGTCTGTACGTGTCTTACTATCTGGCACAAATAGCACTGACACAGCACATTGTGTCCAAGACTTTGTGGATTTTTTGCAGTTTTGGGAAAGTAACTGTTCCTGTAACCTGAAGTCAGCCTAACAGGGCTGATGAGAATGCTTAAGGACAGTTTTATATTGATTCTAATGTCTTAATATCAGGTGATCCAATGGTGCACCCACCACAAGGATGATCCACCTCCCCCTGAGGATGATGAGAACAAGGAAAAACGAACAGATGACATCCCTGTGTGGGACCAAGAATTCCTGAAAGTAGACCAAGGAACACTTTTTGAACTTATCCTGGTAGGGTGTCTATGTTCCATTAGATGCTTTCTTCAGCACATAGCCACATTCTCTAGACTTGTGAACTTTGTCTTGGTGTACCTAGAAGTGGTGGAATTGGTCTGACTTTTTCCCCAGTTCATGGTAAAAATCATTCAAGATAATAAGTGTTGTGGACACCCTTTAAAAACTTACCTAACACTAAGCAGCCCAATCTACACTTGCGGACCCAAGTACAAATTTGATGCTTAGCTTTGCACTCAAGTTCAGTAATCAGGTCGTCTTCTAACTGAGTCAGGTTTGTTGCAGACATGGTAACTTCTATCATTTGGAATAGTATTGTGTACTAAATTCTGTTCAGCAGCCTGAACCCACTTCTAACTTCAAAATTCAGTCTTAATGTTTTGAGGCCTAGTTCCCCTTGACCCTAAGTTGGTGTGCAGTTAGTACAGGCAATGTCTGTATTGCTTGGATAGCCAGCTGGCTGCCCTGCAGACCTCCGTGTTCATAGGCTTCTGTAAGCCCTTTCTAACAGGAATGTCTCAAATTTTAAGTTTTAGAACTATTGTGAACTGTTCAACTAGGACTGTCCTGCCCAATATACTTAAACACTTGCTGTAACGAGCTACCTACAGTAATGTTGATCATAAAACAAAAGTAACCTGTATCTGGTTTAAGTTGTACATCCACAGAGGCAGAACACTGACTTTAAATCTGGTGACTTGTTTTTTTTTCAGGCTGCAAATTACTTGGACATTAAAGGTTTGCTTGATGTCACATGCAAGACTGTTGCAAATATGATTAAGGGGAAAACTCCAGAAGAAATTCGCAAGACCTTCAATATCAAGAATGACTTCACTGAAGAGGAAGAAGCACAGGTACTCCATAGTCTGGGTTTCATTAAATTCTGGATTGCTTATACGCTGAAGTAGCCACACTAGTGTTATAACTAATGTTTCAACTTCCCAGGTATAACTAGGATTTTGGGTCTAAATGTTAGTGTGCTAGAATTGGTGCCCCGATTAACTTGCCATTTAAGTTTATCCCTGTGTAGACATTCCCTGTGACTGGCCCAGATCAGCTGACTAGGCTTTTGGGGCTAGGGCTCCAGAGCTGACAAATCCACTGAGCAGAGGGTTGATTTTGGGCTGGAGCCCAAGCTCTGGGACCTTAGGAGGGTGGAGAGTCCCAGAGCTCAGGCTCCAGCCTGAGCATCTACATAGCATTTTTTATTGCCACAACCAGAGCTCTGCAAGCCCAAGTTAGCTGACCTAGGCCAGCTGCGGCTGTGCTGCAGGTTTCTTATCCCTGTGTAGACATACCCTTACAAGTTAATGTCTCACTTGTGAAAAGTGAACATGCTAATTAATATCACCATGTCAGACTTGCTAAACTTTTTTGACGAAGGTCAGATTTACATTTAAAATGTAGATTGATCTATATCACTCGGGTGTGCGGAAAAAATTTCCCATCCCCTGAGTAACATAGCTGAAGTACTGTAGCTCTGCTGACCTAAACCCTGGTGTTAGCTGCAGCTAGGCTGAGGGAACGCTTCCCTCGACCTAGCTACTGCCACTCAGGGAGATGAAGTTAGTACCGTGACAGACAGAAACCCTTCTATTGCTGTAGTATGTCTGCATTGGTGGGTTACACTGGCACAGCTATGGTGCTGTAACCTCCAGAGAGTAGACAAACCCTGAGTAAATCACTGAAGCTAAACCAGTAATAGGATATTCTGGGTTGCCATAAATAGTCCTTGGTTGCCCTTTCAAAGCCTTAGCAGTAAAGCTGTAGGTGTGTTGGGGCACCCACCTGGGAAGATTCAAGCTACTCAGAATTTCCCTAATAAGGCCTTTCAAAGAGTGAAATAAAACAAGCTGTGCTTTATGGTCTACATTAAAATGATCATTAAACAACCATTTTTAAGCAGAGTACTATGGAAGCTGCAAACATCAATGAACAGAGTGTGAAGTCAGTGCACTTCAGCTCTTGCTAAATCATGTATAGCAGCGGTCACCAACCTGTGGAGCCTCTGCCAGTCGATCACGATCTCTGGGCTGCTAAAAGTCCAGCAGGGCTCAGGCAGCGGCCTGCCTGCTGTGGCCCCACACTGTTCTTGGAGGCAGCTGGCTTCTGGCATGTCTCTGCGTCCCCTAGGGTGTGGGGGAAGGCAGTTCCATGCGCTGCCTCCGCCCCCAGCACTGTTCCTGCAGCTCTCATTGTCCAGGAGCTGGCCAATGGGAGCTGCAGGGGTGGTGTTTGTGGGCATAGGCAGTGTACAGAGACCTGCTGCCCCGCTTCTCCCAGGAGCCACAGAGATGTCAGCAGCCAGCTGCTGATGTATAGTAAGATGACCAATTAATTAGCCTGCATGTTCTGCTCATGAATAGTTACCTAAGGAAGTGGTTGGAAGATGCATATGTTATCTTCAGTAACTTTCAATCTGCAATGGTAAATTTATTACAAAAATTAGTTTCAACCCTCCAAGAAAAATCCAGCATTTCTTCCAGTGTCACCCTTTTTTACTGGAAAGGAGCATAATCCGGGATGCCACTGGGACTGTTTGTCTAATTAGTTTTTAGAAGTTCATAGCATGTGTGTAGCACTGCATCTAATCAAAGCTTTATCTTGTTTAAGGTACGCAAAGAGAACCAGTGGTGTGAAGAGAAGTGAAGTTTTGTGCCTGACACTCTAACACTGTAAGGATCGTTCCAATTACTAGTTGCACTGCTCTGTTTATAATTGTTAATATTAGACAAATGCAGCAGCAAATGAAGTTGTATTAGCAGGATGTTGTTTCCTTTTGCATGTGTAGTGTTTTTTTTCAGTACAGATTTAAATCCTATGGTTGAGTTTTTACCAGTGTAATCAGATGTCTTTTTACTTTACTCTGCAAAGAATAAAACTGAACTAAGCGTGGATTCTGTATGGAAATAGCACTTCAGGCTATCCTGTTCATTACTCTTAACTGTCCATGTCCAGTTACAATGTTACCTTGAGATGTCAGAATTTAGATAAGCATTTAAACTGCACTGTAAATAAAACAACTTGCAAATGTTTTCTGAAATAGAATTAACAAAGCATATTTTTATTCAAAGAACAAAGGGTTTCTTGGGGAACCAGGCTGAGTGAAGAGTTGTTTCCTCCAAACTTCTAAATATGAAGGATAATTACCCTTGGAGTAAGTTAGTACACGACACAGTTCTTAGTTGGTCACAGGCAAATATTTAGGCATTACAAAATCTCTTCAGTGGCTAGTACTTTCTATCCCTGTTTCAGTTTTGCCTGCAAAAGACCAGCCCTAGCACAAATGTGGGTTTGGCAAAAACTGGGTAAGCTTGTTAGTTAAGATACATGGCTAAAGAGTTCCAGGTTAAGACCTGCCTCTAGCTGGTACAAAGCAAGATCTGAACTGCTGTAGGCACAGGGGAGAGATGAATTTTAATAGGGAAAGCTAATTCCCGGTTTGACCAAAAAATGACTGACTTTACCAAAGTTAAACTTACTGATCCAGCATGTCATTAGTAGCTGGCTTTAGGCAATTTAAAACCCGCTTGTGATGTAGCTTTATTAAACATGGCTTCATATGTCTGCAAGAAATATTTCACCTGTGTACTGTACACAAAATCACAGCTTGTAGACTCATTATGGCATACAAAACAAAGCTAATGCTGTATCTAGTGTGACTTCTTTTGGACAAAGCCACTTGCAACTAGTTCAACAGTAACTGGTTTTCTGACTTTTACAGTTCCCTTATAGGGAGTAGGAGATGGTTGTGTAGTAAACATTTGAGGTGTGAACCTAGCTTATTGCATTCCATTTTCTGTATAAACCTTAGACTAGAATTAACCTTAATAAATATACTTATCTTCATTTTAAAGATCATGGTGTTGCACTAAGTGATGTTAAAGGGTTAATGGCGATTGTGTTAGAAAAAATCTAACAAGCAACTTGACAGCCTCTAGAACACTCAGTGAATAGCACACATCTTGCTAAATATTAAAACTTGAAATTGCTGGTAAACATCCATGTAGCTGCTGCATAAACAATCTATGTAGAGAGCATTTTAACATCTGACTCTGTGGTGACTGACTGGCAGTTTGCACTATAAACAGTTTCTCTGACTACAGTTCATGGAACTGAGTGACAAACAATGGAGAGTTGGGTATAGCTATTAAGAGGTGGTCAACAGCATGAAAAGTTGGAGATCACTGCTGTAGCACCCAAGCAAACTTGCTCTCCACCCATCCCTTAACTGGCTTCCACCAGCCTGCCAAAGCATCTCCAGAGAGGGGTTGCTGAATAATGGGTCCTACGTTCAGTGTAATGGTAGCATCATTGGAGCATCCTAGTGCTACCAAAAATAAATGCTCTTGATGACACATGGAGCCTCTTCTATGCAAGCAATGTAGTTAATCTTAGACTCGTTGACACCAAAAGTCTTCTGTAGGAAACAGTATACTCTTTAGGAAAGAAAATGAGATCCAGTGCTATGGTTAGTGGAGTCAGTTAATCTAGTTTCAAAGACTAACAGTAAAGAACATCTAAGGACCCAGGACCTCGCAATTCCTTTAAGACAGATATCAAGATGAACTTGTTTTGAGGCTTTGTTTTATGTTGCATCCAACAACAAAGGACTTACACTCAGCAAGTTTATCCCCAGAGACAAGGGTTGGCCACCACTTAAAGTGATGTGATATAACCAACTTCAAACTGATTCTTCTTTTTGGTGGGTGGAAGAGAAACTGCAGTCCTACAGGTCAGGAGCAGTTCATTTCTCCTCTCATGAATGTTCCCTTCCCTTATCTAACAACACCTTATGATAAGAGGCAGACCTACATGCAGCTCAGCTGCATTCTTGCTATCTGCCAGTACATCCTGACCTAGGCTGAGAGCGAGTATCAGTGCTCAGCTGTACCACAAGGTGAGGACTGTGGCAGAGTTTAGGATGGGTAGGAGGCAGAAGTGTAATGCCACATGGTAGAATGAGAAAAGTGAGGGTGGGCAGACTAAAGAATATGTATTGAATTGCCCTAACTGTAGGTAATGCACCTGAGAAGAGGTGTCTCCTCTGGTGTGAGACTTGCTGATCTTCATTAGATGATTTGATAATCCAAGATGTTAGTTCATTATACTAACTTATGATTGCAGGATTCTTATGACCTTAGAATAATACTCTAGTCTAAAATGCTATTGGAGCAATGATCTGATATTCTAACTAATCTAGTGTGTGAAAGAATAAATAAAAAATCCTAGCATAGTGCTGGAGGGCTGTGATAACTTCAGCACTTACCGAAGCAAGGAGGAGTGCAGCACCATTTCCTAACCCAAGAAATAGTGTTACCCATGCCATTCCAGGAACAGTTGCAGGCATTCAAGACTGGTTTTGAGGTTGTTACCTATGAATTTCCAGCTTGTAAGTAGATGTGGAGTAGCTTGCTCTAAAATTACTTCCAGCTGTGCCTGTACCAAAGCTTCGGGAAAGTACCTTTTTTTATTTTATTTTTTCCAAGGCAGAACATGCCCTTAAAATGTTACTTGCTGCCTTAAGTTCAAGTAGCAAAGCTATAGAGGGGAGTTTATGGGTGCCCTTGATTTGGGGCACTGTCAGTAGAAATCTGTGTGCTAAGGACTCCCCTCCTGGGGAGATTAGCATAGGCAAAACTTTGTCTTTATGTCTCAGAGCTGTGTGTGAAGGGAGAAGCAACGTGATAAGTGCTGTGCGGAGCTCTTTGCAAAACAGGCCTAGTTAAAGGGACTAAGGTCAGAAGTATGCTCACTGGTACTACTTCCACTAGAAGTGGGGGGTGGGGCTGCTCCATCCAAATAACTGATCATGCCTCTGTGTTTAGGAGACCAACTCTTCATGCCTTATCTGGGGCCCTAATCTACTGTTCAAAAAGCACTTGCTCTGTATCCTACTGTGTTCCTGTTTGTGTGAGCTGGCGAGAACCTGCCCATCCCACCCCCAGCAGAAGTCAAGGTAGTTTTGGATTAGTGGTTCCTTGCCTCTAAACTTTCAGGCTGTTGGTAATCGGCTACTGTAATCTAATCTCTCAATTTTTTTTGCAGTTTTAACAAGATTTAAATCCAACAGCTCATCCTTCAGCCTTTGCACATCTTCCTTTATAAGTGTGCATTAGAAATGTGTCTCTGGAGAACTGATTGGCTCAAGAGTTATTACAGGACTACAGGCTTCAGCTTCTGCAGTGTCAGTTCACGATCAGCTGAGGGCAGTAGTAGCCTGTGAAATGTTAGTTATCATACTTCCAGCAGATAAGGTAGGGTGAACTTAACCAGAGTCAAAGAGGGAGTGGCGGTTTCTATGGATATCAAGAATAGCCAGGGTTGTCCTAACTAATGAAGGGGGAAAGCTTTGGAAAAGAGATTAAAGCTCATGTTTAAGAGCTAAAGCCAGTCTACTAGAGAGCAGGATGAGATCCGGGAGAGAGGGTAGGGATAGCGTGTATTTTATAACTGCCTATTGCAGAATTCTTATGCCTTTCTCTAAGTCATCTAGGTTTGACTGTTGTGGGGAGGTGGATATAGGCCTACATGGACATACTGGACTGCTCAGATCAGTCATCCGGGTAAGGAGGTGGAGGAGGAGCTCCATCTCACATATAAAGGTGGTAGTTCTAGGTTATTGGGACATAGCATGTGTTGAGTAGAATACAGGAGACAGTAGCCCAGGCTTCTGTCAGTGATGTGAATAAATAGGCATCTTTTATCAGCTCTACATTCATTTCAAAATCTTTAAAAAGAAATGAGGCTGCTTATCTGTCCCCTCTGGTTCTTTAAAGGCAAGCTGTGCCCATGTTCTCTTCTGTTTGGCTTTTTCCCCTTCACATGTTCAGTAACAGATAAGCTGTTAGCTGAGCCAATGCAAGGGGCCAGGCCCTTGTGCAGGGAAAAGCGGATTGGCAATAAAGAAATCTGCTGCTCAGCTGCTAGCATTCCCCATGTCATTCATATAGTCTGTTAGCTACATGCAATAGTTTAAAAGCCCTGCTGCTTACAGGTGGGGAAGAAACACTGGAATCATTAAAATAGTAAGAAATGAGATCTTATGATATAATCTTATAGGATTATAACCTCCAGTGGCCCTTTTTGAAGAGCCAGGCTGGCACACTTTATTTATAAACAATTTTGAACATAAAAGCCAAAAAATACAAACTCAGTGAAGTGTAAAAAAAAAAATACAGTATATGGTGGATAGTTATTGGACAAATGAAAGTACAGCTGCAAAACACTTATCCGTGCTACATACATACAGTGGTTTTACTTGACTTAATGAAGTGGTATTTCTGTGACTTCTACATTCAAACAGGAAATCAAATGGGTAATTAAAAGAAGTCATAAGAACTAAATCTTGCTGCAGTAAAAATTTACAGGCAAGGTTTCATTTTCTTAAAGTAAAACTTCCTATATCATAGCTAAAGACATTTTTTTGGTATTTAAAAAACTTCAGCTCTTTGTTTTGGCTTCCTATGGCATGTTGTAAAAGGTGATAATGTTTACTCAATAGTTTTTCCTTGGAATGGGCAGCTTAAAGGTCTCCTCACATGTTTCAAAAAATAAACAAAGTCTGCTCTGTTACACACACCAGTGTAAGTTGGAGTTACAGCCCTCCACCCTGGTGTCTGAAAGCAGAGGATAGGGTCAAAAGCTGAACATGTACATCTAAAGCAGGGCAAATTATATTTTGCATAATGTCAAAGAAGGCTAGAGGTTAAGGGCCATGTGCAGTGATAGTGTACAGCGGTCAGAACATGGGTGGAAGTTGCAAAGGGATCTAATCCTGATTCCAGAGCTATGCAAACATCACTTGCCCACTTTGGGTGGAGGAGGAAAAGCTGTAAGAGGAACAGGGGCTGTTAGCCAGAGTGCCACTAAGCAGATCCTGCAACAGTGGGAAATGGAAATCAGCTAAGAGTAGACTGTGATATCAGGGAGCACTTCCCAATTTAATGCGTCCCTTTACCGTGCCAGATGCTGCCATGCACTTCTGGGGTCCCAG